>NC_139716.1:25117594-25345094 GCF_964188405.1 Protomyctophum parallelum | reverse complement strand
CTGACTCCCGGTAGTGACGCACATGTCCATCTGTCCTCTCTCTGGACTGTAGTCCACGGTGGGAGGCGTGTGAAGGCTAGTCTGCAGGCTCTTCATCCACGTCAGCAGTTCTGGTATGCTATAGTAGGGAAGGATTGTAAACTAGAATTACGTGATGAATAATAAAAGCTCTAAGAGTTCCTTTTGGAGCCTGGTACTGTGGCTAGGCCGAGGGGACAGTCACACTACAGATGATGACACTGAGACCCCTTTTCCACCGGCTGGGAACCAGCTCAGTTCAGAACCTGTTTTTAGTCCATGAGCCAGACGTCCAAAATAGGAACTTTAACCCATTTAGACCTGAGTTAAAAACATTCACTTTGAAAGAATATATATTCAATGATTTGCGCCACATTTTTACGGTTGTTCAAAAATAGCAGACCTACAAGCTCGTAGCGCGCCACTCGGTGGCGCGCTATGAGCTTGTAGATCTGCTATTTTTCAATAGCTAAATTATAAATAATTATGATTTATCAAGTCGACAAAACGTTTTGGACTGCAGTTATCAGAGCTTAACCTCCTAGCCGTCAGTATAGCCAGTCCAGTAGTGCCAGAGGTATAGGACTTTGGGCACTACAAGCGCTATTATATGATTGCTGTCGGGGGATAATCTATTGATTCACTAGAAAAACATTTCTCACTTTATAACCTCTTTATCTCCGTGTCAGTGTTTAGTCAAACAAAACCAGGAGAATAACTGTCACCTCGGGCCGCAACGTTTACAAAGATGCCCATAAAGGTTTGATAACTTGTGATAAGCATGCGTAAACCGATAAACAGCACGTTCACATGGGGCACAAAGAAAACGCAATCATAGCTTTTGCATGTCCATGGAAATAGTTTTTTTTTCTTTTTTTTTGCCATTCCATTTGTGAATGACGCGGTAATGGACCAGGTGAATGGAAAAGATGGCGAATGCGACGTTTTCTTTTAGTTTTTGCTCTTGTCTCAAAGTGTCAAGAAATAAATAAAGTGGATTGGATTGGATTGGATTGGATTGGATTGGAAAAGCATGAAGTGACTTGGTGGACACTTTTTTATGTTGTGGCTTTGCAAGAGGCTAGCTGTCTATGAGAGGGTCTGTGTGTGTTGTCTGTGTGGTAACTGAAAGGCTTGCCAGTCAAAACACACTTGCCCACATTTTTTCACAGACCACTCGCCCCCAGTTGTTCTTGTATTCTTAAATTTGTTTTACTGAGGTTAAGATTAGGAATAAGGTTAGGCATAGTTTCTTTTACTGCGGTTACGTTTAGGAAAAAGGCTAGGTTTAGGCATAGTTTTACTGCGGTTACGTTTAGGAAAAAGGCTAGGTTTAACCATAGTTTTACTGATGTCTGGTGGTGACTGTTCCAAGGTCGCCGGATTTGCCCGGGGACGTGCATTTTGTATGCACGCTGCCAGTAGTCCACAGAATTACCTCCACTAATTGTTTTTTTTTCTCTTCCCACATATGTTTTATACTTAAGCTTCATTCCTTGCTGAACTGTGGGTCCCTCATGTGAGGTCGGACACCTATCATATTAGATTTTTTGCGTAGGCTATTAAATAAATAGTAGATGTACAAGCTCACAGCACGTTACTTTGTGCCGCGATGCCAGCTTGTACATCGGCTATTTTTTAACATTCTTGAAAATTCTTGAAAGTGTGAGAACTACTGGCTTCAAAACTATATTAAAAAATAGCGAAAATAGCAGATCTATAAGCTTGTTGATCAGCTATTTTCGGGGCGCGCAACCCAGCACTCTTTATCTACTGGAGATGCGGTGTATACGACATGGATTTCTAAACAAATGCGTTCAACGCAAAATGGTGCGTTCCAAGTTCAGGAGACTTCGGGAAAAAAAGCAATTCTCCTCAATGCTGCCTTCCTGCATTCGTGGTCTGGAGAGGACAGTTTTTCTTCAGACGGGTAAAAGGGCAGGGGCTGAAGCCCCCTTTGATGTCTATGTGTGCACGTCCCTGATAACAATGCCCCTCACCCGTTGGACGCCGAGTACTGCAGGGCCCTCTTCATCAGGGTTTCATCAAAGGTGACCGTTTGCCCGGTCTTGGTCTGGATGGAGGCCGACAGGAACGGGAAGGTGTTGGGGTTCGGGGCGCCTCCGGCCAGAGAGATCAGAGATGGTGGCGACCGCTGCTGCAGCTCAGCTTCAAATGGAGGTGGATGGGAGTACAGAGAGAGAGAGAGAGAGAGAGAGAGAGAGAGAGAGAGAGAGAGAGAAATAAATGAATACTTGGGCCCCTCCTCCTCTTTGAGGGGCGCTAGACCCTCCTATGCCCAACTTTCCAAACATTGAAGACAAAAGTGAGGACGGAAATTGTGATTAGCCGGAATGAGATGATGTATGATGACAAGAGCGCCCCTCACTTTACACGGGTGTGATTTTTCTATCTACAATTCAAATCTCAATGGCAAACATAAGCTCACCATGTGCCAAAAAGTACTTCATAAGCAAGTTATTACATCATACGTTGCTATCAAATTTAGACAGACAGACAGACAGACAGACAGACAAGCATTAGTGTTAAAACAAAAACAACAACAACATAATTAACATAAAGTGGACTTACTCAGCATTCTGATGGCGGAGGGCTTCCGTGCTGCGCTGACAGCAGTCAGAAACCTGGCGTAGTTCATGGTTCCTTAAATGAAGTCAGTGTGGTGGTGGTTATTACACCATCTGTATTCTGTATCAATTAGCCTGCTTGAAATCCGTCATTAACGCATGCCATCTGTTGCTGTGCCTCACTTGGGCAAGAAGAAGTCTGTCTGAGTGAAGAATTACAAGAAAGAGAACTATTCGAGTCAACAACTCATTGAACTCATACTGTAGGATGGATTAACATATTAAACAAGTCCGACCACGTTGTGTTTGCCTGAGGCAGTGAAGCATGCTGCAGTCTGTAGATATACTGTATGGGGCAGCACGTGGTGGAAAGTAACTAAGGACTTTTACTTAAGTACAAATTTGTACTTTACTTGAGTATTTCCAATTTCCAGTACTTTTACATCCACTCCACTACATCTCAGAGCCAAAATGTTTACTTTTACTCCACTACAATTATTTGAAAACTTTAGTTACTAGTTACTTTGGCGATTTTAGGGGACCCTCAGGGGTCCTTGAGGGAGTTCCAGGGGGTCCCCAGCTAAATGATAGTTTGGATCAAATGGACCCTTATGGGTCTGATTTGGTTCCATTTGTCCACTCTCAGATTAAATTAACTTTGATTTTACAATATACATTGAGGGTCCCAGATATATAAATAGGGGACGGACAGTATATAGCTTAATTCGAGGTCAAACTGGGGGGTCCTTGAAATGAAAATGGTTGAAAATCACTGCTAGAACTGTGACACTCTTTCTCTTATGGCGGGGTGGGGGTCCTTGGCATATTATATTTTCAAATGGGGGTCCGTGGGTTAATGAGTGTCAATTTGGGGGTCCTTGACATGAAAAGGTTATATATAGTATATAATATATATTATATGTATGTATGTATATATATATAGTATATATACATGTATATATGTATATATATATACATATACATAGGGGCACATTATTTATTTCCAAGTCTATCCAGTGCTACCATGGAACTCTTTAGGGGTAGATAGATCCACAACCATGCAACAGTGCATATTTCAATAACAAGTCAATAGCAACTGTTACTTTGTGGACGATCCAAGTACTACACTCGTTTACAACAGGGGTCCAGTCCACCTGCCATTTTCAATGCATCCCACACAACAATTACACTCTCATTCTCATAAGTTTAATATAATATAAAGCTTAAAGCTCACAAATCGAATTAGTAGCATGAGCACGTTGTTTCCGCGACTGACCTTGTGTGTGTTGGGTGCCGTGTCCAAAGGGACGATGGTCAATGTATTTCTTAACTCGGCTACCAGCGTTTCAACTGAACACTTGGTGAACTACATTTCCCGAGCATGGACATAATGTACAGTTTATTACATTAGCTTACAGTAAACTGCACCAGTCTAGTACCACTCAGCATGTAAAAGTAGTTTACTGTTCTGTATAACTGGACTATATAATGAATATAATATGGACTGTACTGCAGTGCAGTCTGCCTGTAAATAAAACGTTACGGCAGGTTAAAACCTAAGGTTGAAACAAATAGAGCTCCGTGTTTACAGTTTTTACACACACAGCGCCGCCACTGCAGCTTGTCGCCAGTGGAGGGCAGTGAAGTAATCTACAAGCCAAAACAGCCGCATCATCGATACTATTTTGTCAAAGATTATATTTAATCTACCGGTATTTACAAGCCTTTACTTTTTTATATAGGCCATATATATATATATATATATATATATATATATATATATATATATATATATATATATAGAATTTTGACGTTTTCACATAAAGATGTATCATAAATAAAGTATTAAAAGCACACAATACAAGAAAAAACAAAACAAAAACAAAAAAGAAGAAATGGCAAGCAGCACATCACAGTAATCAAGAAACTATAACGCAATACAGTTAGCTATAAATTCGAAAAAAGAAAGAAAGAATTGTCTGAACAAAACCAATTCAAAATAAGGAAACAAATTACCCTCGGCAGAGCAAAATGACCCGGAAGTAAAACTCATTTGAACTTGTGATGCAGATCATCAACTCTGTGATGTGATGCTAGCTAGTAGCGTCGTGTGGGTAAAGTTAAAGTATACTCAATAATAATAAACATTTTGGAACATTCATAAGTGACTACGTTCTCCGGGCTTAAGGCATAACATCTATCACAACAACAAGGAACTGAAGCCTGCTCGTCATCTGATACAATTAAGTGGAGTCTAAATGATTTAGAGATCCATTCTAGACTCATGTTTAGTTTTAGGCTAACAACACGGAGCTAACACGTTTAGCTGTTTACTTGAGGACTAGTCAGTAACAACAACACCACCACAGTGAGGTGGAAACTAAAGCCTGGTGAAGCAGCGAGGTTACCGCCACAATAGTCCTGGTGGTGTGAAGTTTAGTTAGTTGAGCATCTTGAAAGGAAAGATAATGCGAAGGTTCCTGAGGTGAAAGTATAGGATGCAACAGCGAAACTACAAGGCAGCCGTTTCATAAAGGTGCATCAAGAAGAAAGCGAATTCAGCTGTTTGGGGAATTATTAGTGCATCATCTTCTATAGCTGGCACCAGACTGGCAC
Organism: Protomyctophum parallelum; assembly: GCF_964188405.1. Taxonomy (NCBI): domain Eukaryota; kingdom Metazoa; phylum Chordata; class Actinopteri; order Myctophiformes; family Myctophidae; genus Protomyctophum; species Protomyctophum parallelum. The sequence continues at coordinate 25,339,872 of NC_139716.1, read as the reverse complement.
TCCCCCGGGACTGTGTGGACTTGTGGGTGTGGGCACTTGCTTGCCGTAAGATCACAATCGGATCCCATCCCTTTGCTGTGATGTGTGATTGAAGAGGGCATTTCTTGTGGTTAAATAGCAACCCCTTCAATGGGAAAAAGGAAAGACATGATTCACCCCAGGTTTCATGGTAGGTAAACCTGACTGTTAACATGCATTATATTGTGGTTGGGTTCGTTTATATACATGACAGGCAGTATACGCTGCATGTCAAGGTCTATTATTGTTTCAGCATTTGAGCCACGGACCACCATTTGATGAGATTTAGACTTGCTGACCCACAATTCCATTGTCTAGTTGTGTAGACTTTTGGACCCATACGGGTCCATTGATTTGGTTTCACTTTGCACTCAAAAGTTAATGTGTAACAACGTCTGTCAGAAGTCTGTGTTGATAGATTTTTTGGGTGCACCCTCCCTGACACTGAGGTCCTGCTGCAACCACAGGCCAAAATGCCATATCCATGTAAAATGTAGCCTGGGCAGCATTCCTTTTCGGGTTTATGATCCAGTCGGGAGCAGATGATATCACTACGTCATGTTGTAGTATTGTTTTGTAGCTCTCATAGCCACAGGTTATGAGAGCTTTTATTGTTATTCTTCCGGTTTGAGGGAAAAGGAATTTGAATGATTATTCCTGCCTGATGACCACAAAACAATACTACAACATGACTTAGTAGTTATATCATCCGCTCCAGACCGGTTCACACGGCAATTTTGTAGCAGAGACCAGGCTTTCCTCCGAGATGGAAAGCCTGGTGGCGCGAGGTTTATGTAAAATGTAAGTTACTGTTAATTTCCTCACTCTAACCACTTTTAAACCCTGTCTTGTAGTAAGTCATATGACGTGATAAATTTTTCGGTTAAATGATATCTGTATTTTCCCTACATCTGCATAACCACAGCATGTGGTCGTGGGGTGTCGTCGTACACACTTAAATGAAAACGTTCTCTCCACCCACCACAGGTGACGGGGGCCTCGGCCTGCACGGCATTCACAAGAGGAAGCACAAGAAACACAAGAAGCACAAGAGGAAGCACCACCGGGACGAAGGAGGGGCTCACCACGGCTTCCCTCAGATGCCGGAGCCACAGCCCGTCATGGTCCCCAGGCCTCCTCCGCCTCAGCTCAGACTGAAGATCAAACTGGGAGGGCAAACGCTGGGCACCAAAAAGTGAGATCATAAACCCGAAAAGGAATGACCCACTTTTTAAACAAGCCTGTTTAGGGACTTTCAACTGGAATTGTTATCCGATCTTGTAGTTCAGGTATTTTTGTTGTTCATCCTAAGATGTAGTATATCTGGCTTAAGTGGTTCATATTGTACTGGTAAGACAACTAAAGGAATGAAAAGATATCAGCTGCCTTAGTATCGGTGTGGCCAAAGCATTGATTGGGTAAATACAACATGCGTATAGAAATTGAATGAGATTTCTTCACATTTTTTGGTCGCTGTCCCTTCCAAAATCGACACATGAGTTAACTCTCTGTTCCCCGTCTTTGTACCAGTATAAGAATCATGTTTTTTTTGTCCTTAAACATTCTCTGTTTCCCAGTGTGCCGACCTTCACAGTGCATCCTGGAGTTGCCCGACCTCCTTCACCGTTGATGATCATCGACGATGATGACGACGACGACGACGATGACGACGATGAGGATGAGGAGCCATCGGTCCCTCTGGAACAGTACCGGGCCTGGCTGGGTGAGTTGCCTGCTTTTAGATTTGAGCTATTATAGCAACACATATCTTTCCAGAAAACTCTCTTTTTTTAAACAATAATTTTCTTCTGATGGGAGGCCCATAGGGCAGGAGCCTATCTCCTGTTTCTGTAACGTGAGGCAGCTTGATATACAAGTACACCCGCTGGATATGACGCTAATATGTCGCAGGGACTTACCCCAATCCAATCCAACCCTTGATGCTGAGTGCCAAGCAGGGAGGCATTGGGTCCCATTTCTACAGTCTTTGGTAGGACTCGGCCGGGGATCGAACCCCGGCGACCTCCCAGTCTTAGGGCGGACACTCTAACCACAAGGCCACTGAGCTGCTTCTGGTTTAATTAGTCCGCCGACCCCCATTTCAAAAGACATGCCAGGGACCCCCATAAGAGGATGATTTTTACGGCTCTAGCAGTGATTCTCAACCCGTTTAATTTCAAGGACCCCCAGTTTGACATGCATTAGTCCACGGACCCCTATTTAATGGCATTTCTATCTCTGGGAACCCCCCATTTATATTGTAAAATCAATGTTATTTAACTCGGAGAGTACAAATGGACCCTTATGGGTAACGACTGCATTTGGTTCCAAACTATCATTTAGCTGGACCCCACTTTGGGAACCACTGAATTAGAAGGCATTTATAGAATCAGCTTCAGGTCTTAACACTTAAATGTGTTTCATTGGTCCTTCTACCCTCCTCTGTCTCAGATGAAGACAGCAACATGGCGGCGTCTCCGCTCCCCGACATGGACTCTGACTCCATGCTGGGGGGAGGGGCTGTGGACGAGGAGGAGCGCTGGCTGGACGCCCTGGAGAAAGGAGAGCTCGACGACAACGGAGAGCTGAAGAAGGAGATCGACGAGTCTCTGCTCACTGCTAGACAGGTGTGTGTGTCTCTGTCACACAGACAGACTGTTGTAAGATAGTAGATCTGCTATTTCCGCTACTTAAACAATGTCTGGACATTTCTCAACATGGAAATGATTGACGATTATCCCAAATAATAGAGGGTATGCACGTGACATATCATCATCATCATCAAACCAGGAAGTTATGCGGGAATGCCTACTGAGTGCCAAAAAATTACTTTCTGGCCTTGACAGCCCATACATCCAAACAGAAAAGTCCAATATGATTGCATTAAACAACGTTAAACGACTTTGCCACTCGATTTGCCATTCACTTTATGCATGCACATACCCTCTATTGCAATTACGTAATAATAATTGTGACAGGCCTAACTGTGGGTTCAATCAAAATGTTCACCCTCCAGAAAGCCCTCCTGCACAAGCAACAGAGCCAGCCCCTGCTGGAACTCCCCATGGGCTACAAGGAGAAGGAGATGACGGCGGAGATGATGCAGAAGAGGGAGGAGCGCGCCCGCAAGCGGCGCGCGCAGGCCGCCAAGAAGGCCGAGGACAGCAAGAACCAGACCATCGAGAGGCTCACAAAGACCAGCAAGGCCAAGATAAAGAGCCACCGGGAGCGCAGCAAGTCCAAACAGGCCCAGTGTCCCATGGTGCGCTACAGCAACTCGGCCCTGGGCGTGGCCATCTCCTTCCCGCCAGGGGTCCCCGCTCCCACCCCGGCGCCTCCCCGCCCTCCTCCTCCCCCACCGGCCCCCGTGAGCTGCGGGGTGGTCGGCTGCGACAACCCAAAAAGGTACTCTTGCTCCAGGACTGGCGTTCCGCTCTGTAGTCTGGAGTGTTACAAGAAGAACTTGGTTCTTGTGGATGGCGCTGCTGCGTGAAGTTTTTTTTATTGGATTCTGTTGTTGGGGGCGAACCAAACGAAGTTTATTTTGTTGTTAAAATGGGGGACAACGTTCCCTGGAACCCCATCCATCCATGTGCAATGTGGATGTAAATACAGTACAGACTTTGTGTTTCCCTCAATTCTGTATTATTATTAAATGAGGATTTTGAATCTCAAAATCATGCGTGCTTAATTTGTGCGAGACAAGAATGTGAAAAGGTTATTTATTATTTCAGTGGCTTCTTAATTCCTTCTCTAACAGGTCTGTATATATACGTATCCCCGAGCGATGGGACATTATTTGCTAGGTCCGTGTGTGTGTATATAGTGGTCGAGCCCCAGAGCTGCTTTTAGCATTGATCCGGGTTGCTATCCAACGCCTCCGTCACCACCAGCTATGGGACATTACAACTCCATAACTCGGGGGAATCTAGGAGAGCTGTCCGTTGAATCCTCAGCCGTCCAATGTTTGGATGTCATTTGTGACTTTGTCTCGCATCGCTCCCGACAGGTAAACAGTGCGCCAATGATAGCAAATGGTTGCAGTGAGAGTGTGCAGGGGGCTAGAAAGGGGGAGGTTAACTACGGGTGCGTTCGGGAATGTGGTCAGTTTGTCGAGTGTGGTGGGCGGTGACGTCACAGTGTGCCTTATTTCCGAACGACCACAGCTGTGACGCATTCACACCGCCGACACCGGACCCCCGGACAACCCCAGCTTCAGGGTAGGGTCGCTCAGTGCGGGCACTCTGCACACCCGGTGCGCAGCGCACTGGATCTTCGAACGACAACGCACTGAGTAAACGAACGACAAGAGAGCACACCAGTGCGTTCAGGGCGCATTTCCGAACGCACCTTACATTTAGCTAGCTGCAAAAAAAATTGTTAAAAAGGAAATGGATCGAGTCAGATGGTATATTGTACATTTTTATTAGCTTTGTTATGTTCACTTTTCTAACAAATTATCCCATTTCTATATATATAAAAAAAACTGTACATCTTAAATAAAGTAGCAAAGTAAACAAGTGTGTTCCCCAAAACATCAATATAACTTCTGTCATGTCTGCATGTGATCGCAGTCATTTATTTTTGCTCAGGCACTCTTTGTGTAGAGGCAATAGTGTATTCAAATCTGCCCCTTTAGAAAAGTTACAGCATGGTTTCTGAGGTATTCACTTAGTAAGTGGCTTTTCATCGATCCATCCATCCACATTCCACACATAAACAAATAGTCTTGCAGACAAGTCAATGAGATCGCACTAGTATGTAATATCTTCTTGATGTCCAAGCGCACAATGTGTCGCGACAAGTTATGCGCATGTATTTCTGCAATTTTGTCATTTAAAAAATGTGTTGCCTATATACAGTATATGTCCTCACATTTTTTATTTTATTGAAATCGATTTTAATAATTTATATGTATTGTCGAATGCTCTACGGCAGGGGTTTTCAACAGGTAGGTCCGTGGAAGTATTGCATGTGGTCCCTGACCATTTATTTAGTAATGTAGTATTTGTTGATTTTTAAACCTTTCTTTCCACTAGTTGAGAAACGGTGATGGAATCTCAAGAGGGGGAAGTGCACCGGATTGACTGGTTGGAGTCATTATTATTAGGACATTATTAGTAGGTATTGGTAATGGACCATTGGTTGAGAAACAGTGGGATGTATAGTATACATTATGGGGTGCATAGCAAGTGTTACAAAAGGACTAATCTTAGCCCATATCCCCACCCAACACAACAGTGGTCCCCAGGTTGATTCTACGTCAGGGTGGTGGTCCCCAGGTTGATTCTATGTCAGGGTGGTGGACCCCAGGTTGATTTTACGTCGGGTGGAGGAGGCCTACTTAGGTTAGACATAGCATTGGTCCGACCGGATTAAGGTTACGTTTAGGTGTGCTCCCCCGTGGGAGGTGAGGGTTTGAAATATCGGACCAATGGTATGTCTAACCAAAAGCATGCACTCCAGGGTGGTGGTCCCCAGGTTGACTCTACGTCAGGGTGGTGGTCCCAGGCCCATATCCCCACCCAACACAACAGTGGTCCTCAGGTTGATTCTACGTCAGGGTGGTGGTCCCAGGCCCATATCCCCACCCAACACAACAGTGGTCCTCAGGTTGATTCTACGTCAGGGTGGTGGTCCCTCATTCACAATCAATTGAAAACCCCTGCTCTATGGGTCTAGTCATTGTACCTGTTTTGGGTGTGTCATTGTAGGCAAAAAAAACCCAAACAAAGATGGGAAGTGATTCAAGGCATTAAAGGATGTTTATAAGGCCAGGCCAAAGGACAGTCTGAAGGCCATCTCCACAGGAACCTCTGCCACAGAGTCGTGGAAACACACATAGAACTCCTGAGGGAGAGGCTCCAGAAGCATCCGACTGCAACACAGGGGAAAAAAGGCAAGTTTGTGACTTAATAGTCTCGCGTAGCCAGACAACTATTCCACAATCTCCGAATGCTATATAGTCTGGAACTACGCCTCCCGAAATCAGAGTAAGGAAACTGCCATTTCCGTTCACGAAAATATATTTTAAAATATCTTTACATTTCATTTTTTTATTTCCTTTTCTGCTAAGCAACAAGCTATAAATGCTTAGATTAGAATACATTTGCGCGACTGTAAAGACAAAACGGAAGTGGGGAGGAGGCTCCACTTCCGCTTTATATTTGACTCATGACAGCTCTTCCGTTGCTCCAGACTATATGATGAAAGCATTTGGAAATTGCAAGAGGCAAAAGTCTCGTAATGCGAGACTAGTGACTAGTAACCACTTAAAACCCCAGCATTTGTATTGTGGGGAAAGCTTTCACAAGAAAATAGCAGATCAATCGCAAATCACAGCACGTGAGCATGTCGGTCAGCTATTTTCAGCATAAGCTTGTGGGGAACACAAAAAACTATTTTGTGAAATGTATTAAATATAAATAACATTGTTTATAGATTTAATTATTTATTTTAAAGGTATATTCAGTGATTTCACTTAATTCAAATATCACTTATTTTTTTGTTTTGTTGTGATAATCCTCCCTACTATAGAGTGTGCTGGCCATATAAGGAGTTCCTCCCTGTCCCCAGTTAACCCCTGGGGGTCAAAAAACCTTAGGTTTCGTTTTTGACTCTCTATCCTGATTGGACGAAAGGCTGGGTCCCACAGCCAAAAACGAAACCTAAGGGTTTTTTTTTAGTGAAATCACTGAATATACCTTTAAATAAATATCCTTAAAGTCCATTTGAAAACGTGTTGAGTGCCACTGCAGCACTGCCATTGTCATTGAGGGATTTACAGTACTTGCAGTACAATAGTGGAATAGAAACCATAATTCTTCAAGATTTTAGAAATGTAAAAAAAAGAAAAGCAGATCTATACAGTCACAAAGCGGTTTACCACAACGCAATGTGAGCTTGTAGATCGGCTAGTTTCTAAGAGCCTAAGTATAGTATATAAATAGGGCTAAAGTGGTTAAACACCCTCAAGGGCCCCTAGCTGGGCCTGGGGGACCCCCCGGGAACCCCAGTGACCTTACCCAATGACCCAGTAGGTCATGGTAGGAGCAGGCTTCCTCTGGTCAGTCCAGTTCTCGGGTTTGCACTGGAACAGAACGCCGTGTTCCTTCACAGGACCCAGACCCTGACTGCCCTGCAGGGTCCTGTCTGCTCCCCGACGGCCCTGCAGTGGAGAGGAGACAACACAACATTAGACATACTAACACTCCATCCATCCATCCATCTTCAACCGCTTATCCGAAGTCGGAGAGCTCCAGACTTCCCTCTCCAGAGCAACATTAGTGACTTCCTCCTGGGGGATCCCGAGGCGTTCCAAGGCCAGTGAGTCGATGTGTTTCCTCCAACTGCGCCTTGGTCTGCCCCGGGGTCTCCTCCCATGCAGTGGGACGTGCCTCGAGGACCTCTCTAGGGAGACGCCCCAGAGGCATCCTAACCAGATGCCCGAACCACCTAAGCCGGCTCCGACAGGCATTAATCTGACAACACCCGTCACTCCCAAAATGCGTGGCTGGTTACAACTAACCCGTGGTCCGGTTAAAACTAGCCTCGAGGCCCAGGCCGTAGCGTAACGGTCTGGGCACCGGACTGGTAATCCAGTCGCAGTGTGCCGCGGGTTCGACTCCCGGACCCGACACGGCCTTTACTGCATGTCATCCCCCCATCTCTCTCCCGTTTCCTGTCAGCCTACTGTCTGTCCCTTCAAAAATCAATTAAAAAAAAAAGAAAAAAAAAAAAGAACTAGCCTCGATACCCAGGCTTTCATTTCGTCTGCGCGAAAAATGAAAGCCTGGATTTACGCATGGGCTGCACTGGTCTAAAAGTGGGAGTCAACCCTTCCGCGTAGGCGTCGCTCCAAATGACGTGACGTCAGGGCTCTGATCGGTGTGCACACTAGAGTTCTCATCGGGCCCGAAATTTGAAGCCCGGCCCGGCCCGGCCCTAACTGGGTCAGCCCGAAGCCCGGCCCGGCCCTAAAAAATACCATAATGTTAGGCCCGAAGCCCTATAAAGCCCGACAAAGAAAAAAAAGAACGCCACTTTAATGCATGGCCAGCGCAGCAGCACGCGCCGTCCGTGATCCACTGACGGCGCGTGCTGCTGCACTGGCCATGCAATAAAGTGGCGTTCGTTTTTTTCTTTCAGTGTGCGTCTGTGTGAGAGTGAGAACGGAGTTCAATGGACTTATCGCCGAAATAAAGGATTTATGTAGCTCACTGTTAATGTACCATTTCCATATCATTCTAATGGATTCCATTTCCAGTGGTGGTGACTGGTGAGTAGCTCCCCGTTTCCTCTGAAGTGAAGCTATGTCCAAGACCCCAAGTATCGTCCCCGTTCGGTGTCCAAAAGAACAAACATAGCCTACAAAGTTTACACACCATCCACGCACCCGCTCATGGCGTGTCTCGACAGCTTAGAGATGTTATTTTAAATCGGGCACATACAACGAGGAGCGCCGCTGCCGCACCGAGGGACGGCGGTTATAATACTAATCATTTTGTAAATCAAATAGCCTGTAGCCTGCAGTGGACTGTAACATTGCGTGGTCAGATCATACACTACAGAATTATATGGATCGGTTGGTGACTATATGACGTTGATTAGGCCTAATGATTAGGTTATTCATCGCAGCCAGCTGGGTTTAACGAGATGGCTCAGTGCAACTGTTTTTGTCATGTTGCAGTCTATCGTGTGATAATCGATTGATTTATAAAACATTTAGCATTATGAACTGAAGCAAAACAGAGGCCAGCCAGCCGTATAAACATTAAACAACCACCCCACCGTTCACTTCTCTCTGCCTGCGCAGTCAGTAATCCATTCCAAGCCCCCCGCCTCCACTCCTCCGTCTTCCACCTGTCACAAGTGAATCGCCATAGCGCAGCCCTCTTCATAATAAATACATATTTGTACGCATTACACAAATAACAGAATTGCTATTTTTATTATAATAACATTTTTGAAAAAATCACAGAGCCCGAGGCCCGGCCCTGACCCGACTAATTAGCATACTTTTTGGGCCCGGCCCGGCCCTAAAATGTCGGGCCGGGCCGGGTCGGGTTCGGGCAGAAAATGAGAACTCTAGTGCACACCTCAAAATAACACAGTGAGGAAATCATTACCAGTGGAACTTCAAACGAGGCTATGCGAGGAAAATGAGGAGGATGGCTGAATAACCCACCACACCGTCTATAAAAACCAACGTGTGCCGACTCTGTGGAAACAACTTTGACAGTCCGTTAGAATGGTATACTCCAGCAACCAGTGGTTTCTGCTTCTGGTCGACACAATACCAGTGCTGCACTGAGGGGGAGGAGAGACCGGGGCTGACGGACAGATCGGTGAACCAATCAGGGTGCGCGTTTTTCTGAGCCGCGGCCCTCCCATCTAGGCCAGAAATGTCTAGCGTTAGCTCAGGCTAGGTTAAAACTAACCCATCAGACTAATGCCTGTTGGACTGTTAGGACAAACATGGTTTATATTCGTATAGCAGATTTCTATGTGCTATACAATTGTGCAAGGAATTCAATGTGGTAAACACCTCCTTAATGGGAAACACCTATTCAGGGCACAGAGCAAAAACAACACTACCTTTTCTGTTTTCATGTTGCATGAAATCGTAACTTTCATTTTTGGGTCAGACATGGTCTACGCACATTACAGAAATTTAAGAAATAGTTACAATAGCTAATCTACATAAACTCATATGTGCATCATGATTTTTATTTTCACTATTCATCATCATACAACAATGCTTCAGTGATTGTGGGTCTCAGCCTTTGTCAGTTCATATATAACAAAGTGGGGCTCCATGAAAAGGTTGAGAGCCACTGCTCCAGTCCAAACAGACTCAATGTTTTGGGTTTTTGTCTAGATTGTGTGTGCAAAGCAGCAAACAATTCCTTCAAGGTCTTCTAGTCATGAATTTGAGCACGCCACAGCACCGAGACGGCTCTCGTTAAGGTTTTCTTCCCCGACATCCACTTAAACACAACATTTCAGTCTGACGTATGTTATGCCGGTGCCTCATGCTGAGAATAGCCAATCTACAAGCTCACACTCTACAAGCTCGCTACGTGTCGTGAGCATGTAGATCAGCTATATAACATTTGGCACACAGCACAGACGCACAGCTAAGTATAAATCAGGCATTAGTATTGCTGGATGTCAGTGTTTTGCATTCGACCATGCAGGTCTGCCACAACGTTAGACAGACTGAGGATTCTCTGGCACAGTACTCGGAATCCTACTTAAATTACAGGGACTACTGTTCCAACATATTCTACGCGCACATGCTCCCAATGGCTCCGATGATGTAAAACAACAAAACGGCGGTTTTGTTGGCCGGCAGGTGACGGTGGCTCAGGGGCAGAGTGGCTGGATGGTAACCGCAAGGTTGCCAGTTCGAACCCGGGCTCCCCCACAGTTAGCGTCGAAGTGTCCTTGACCAAGACACTGAACCCCTAATTGCTCCTGATGTGCTGGTTGGTGTCTTGCATGGTTTCCGACCGCCATCGGTGTGTGAATGGGTGAATATAATGCACAATCTACTGTATGTAAAGCGCCTTGGATAAAGGCGCTATATAAATGCACCATTTACCAACATGTTACCAACTTACCATAATATTGCAGACACACAAAGATTGAGAGGACAGACCTACAGTACTACCTACCTACTGTACTACTGCCACCATATGACTATGGTTCAATACCAAAGTACATTGAACGACTGGCTGGATAATATGGCAGGATGTTCTTCAATTAAACAAAGAGAACAGCTCAGCTTCAATCTGTGATGTTAAACACTTCGCGTTTGGATCTTCTGGATCTTCTACTTTTGTGTGACTCTAGATCAAGAAGCGCATTGTTTTTTTGGGGGGCGGGGGGGGGACGGCACAATAAGATAAGAGGTTTCTGCCAGACAGCGTATATCTAGGATTAAAGGATTTATCTTCTCAACATGATTTGGAAAATCTTGTTCTTGCATTCATCTTCCGTAGACTGGACTAGCGTAACAGTATCTTTACAGGCTGCTCTCCATTATACAGTTGGTTGCAACCACTTGAGAGAAAACGGATCATAATATCTCTCCAGATCTGTACACTGGCTCCCACTCCCAGTCTGTCAAAGAATATATTTCATATCAAAATACTACTGTTGGCTTTATAAAGCATTGAATGTTTTAGGGCTACGCTCTATGCACCATCCAGTCTAGACCTCTCAGGTCATCTGGGACAGGTCTGCTTTCTGTTCCCGGAGTTGGATTTTTTCTTTTTTTTTATCCCACGATTTTGCAACCCATTTTTTGTTTGCATATGTACATCTGCAATTTTTGAACCTTTTTGAAAAATCTTGAAAGCGTTTTGAAAAATGTGGAATATTTATTTTTACACAAATACTTCCTCTTCCAATCTTTTGTCCCTGTGGCACAATACCTTTTCAGATGGCGGGGGGTACAGGGCGCGTTTGAGAGCCACTGATTTGTAGAACGTGGTGGTGGTGTACAGTAGTAGTGTGTGTATCTCACCCTGGGTGGAGGGAGGCTCTGCTGGAAGGCAGCCCGTATGGAGAGGCAGCAGTGGTGGAAGTTGCGTATGAGCTGTGGGTGGATGGAGCCGCTGAGCTGCGCCACCTCCCTGTGGGTGGGGGCGATGAAGATGCCCTGCACCGTCTCCATCAGGACGTAGTGGAACAGCGTGTTCTCTGCACCCGACGTCAGCCTACAGACCACACACCTTTTTATTAGAGCCCAAGCTCAACGAGTAAAAGCTGAATGAAAGGGAATGAATGACTGACTGAATGAAATATAACATTTCTGATCACCCACTTCATGGTGTTATACATCTCCTCTGTCTCTCTCTCAGTCAAGATCTTCTTCAGTGTGCCGAGGTAGAAGGGGTTGGGGTGTTTCATCCTGGGAATCTATAGACAAGGCACAACACAACATATAACATACTGTAACAGAGTCAACAGTGAAAAGTGGACTAAGGTTCACACTATATTTTGAAGTGTAACAGTGAAAACAGCACTATAATTAGTTAGTATTATAGTTTATTTTACATTCCACACCATAAATTATTTTCAGAGATCTTAGGTCAGGATTTAGAAAGAATCTGCATCAGGTCTAAATGGGTTAGAAGGGTTTAACCCATTTAGACCTGAGTTAAAAACATTCACTTTGAAAGAATATATATTCAAAGATTCGCGCCACATTGTTACAATTTTTCAAAAATAGCAGACCTACAAACTCAATAGCTAAATTATAACATAATGTTTAAAACACCAAAAGGGGTTCCCGCCCAGAATGGGTTTAAACAAACAAAGGCTCAATCCCAATTCCCCCCTTCGTCCTGGCCCTTAGCCCTTGCCCTTGCTTATGCGCGTTCACGTGAGGGGGAAGGGTTATCTCAATTGTCTTTGGTTCGAGGGGTAGGGCTAAGGGCGAGGGGTAGAATCCCCTTCGTTTGAAGGGATATCTCGACGGGACTTCAAACGGAGCAACATCACTGAGTGCTGAAAGGCGGACGAGGTAAGAAGCCTTTTATGTCCTTTATTATGGAAAAATATTATAATAACCAATATTATTTGAATGTATTAACAATCTGCATCGCCAAAAATATCGCAATCTCTAGCAAAGGTTAACGTTACCTCACGTGAACTAACGATATGATACGGCGTTGCATTCATACAACGTTACCCATTCATTTGGCGCCGCATCGGCGCTTTATTCCTTTTTATTTATCGCCGGTGCGCCGGTGATACAACTCGGATGCAAGCTAGCTTATTAGCAGGCATCAGTCCGACCCCCCAGACCACGATATGTCAACATTCTGCAGTTTTGGAGCTCTTAAAAGCCGTGAAATAGCCTACTGTACCTACCTACATAACGCTGGCTACTCGCTGCAGTGATAGCTATGGTTTTATCATGACCAATGTTACGCTAATCCCCACAAGTTGCAAAACTTACATAACTAATTAGCAATGGTGTTGTTTTTTCCCCCAGGCAAACCAGCTATGGAAACAGATTGCAAGCTGCTGTACAGACTGTACATTGGATGGAGATGAATCACGATGGCATTTTCATTGATAGAAAATGACTCTGTTCTTAATGATATTAAAAACAATGAACAGTGGCCACAGCCCCTTCTTTCTATACTGTAAATTGTTTTTCCTTTTTCTAACCCTGTATATATATCTTATTCTGTACCCATGCTATACAAACTGTCAATACAATAATAATCAATGAATCAGGTACAACTGAGCAGGTGTCAGAATGAGCTATATCTAGCTGAATTACATTCTGCATGGTGGGCTACCAACATGAGACAAAATTACAATATATTTATTTCATCATAACCACAGCAATGTTACTGTATATTTACGTTCCATCTCTACAGCTTAAATCAAATGGAAAGTAGTTTCCAAAGTGGGTTATGGGCTAAATGATAGTTTGTACACTCTCAGAGTTAATTAACATTGATTTTACAATATAAATTGGGGGTCCTAGAGACAGAAATGCCATCAAAGTTTGGGGACCACTGGCCTGTAGTGAGCTTGCAGATCAGCTATCAATATCTACAAGGGACGTTCAATATTTAGGGACGTTCCAATTCCTAGGGGGATGATTTATCTCCCTACCCCTTGACACTCATTATGTAGGGACAAGGGGAAGGGGCAAGGGCTGAGGGGTAGGGTTAAAAAAGGAATTGGGAAAGGGCCAAAGTGTACCCTGTTGAAGAGGCTGCCGCTGCCCCCACCGCCGCTCCCGTCGGAGCCCCCGGACCCCAGAGAGTCCCGCCGCCCACCGCCTAGCTTCCTGGCAGAATCCGGGGTGGAGTGCGGGCTGAGACCCCCCGGGGCCATCCCTGACGACCCCGACCCGGAGCCTCCGTCCGGCTGGCCGCCCTCGCTGCCGCTGTCCGACAGGCTCCTCTGGGGGCTGGGCCGGCGAGCCCGCTCGCCAAACAGGCTCCGTCCGGATCGGGAGCCTCCGCCGCCCGCCTGGCCGCTGCCCTTCACCGCCCCGGCCAGCTTGCTGAGGATGGGCGAGGACGAGGAGGAGGTCAGGCTGTCCATGCGGGTGGCGGGGAGGAACCAGTCGGCACAGGAGAGGCACGGGGCCGGGGGGGCCGCCAGGCGCTCCTCCATGCCTCCCTCCAACGCCTCCAGCTGGAGCAGGGTGGCCTTCACCTGGATGGTGGGGAGGATACACCAGCAGTGTTGATTTTTGACAGCAGATTTTAGTTTTAGTCATGGTCTGGTTTTCATTTCATTTTAGTCTGTGAGTAGATTTTCAGCATGCAAACAAGTGTAAAATGACGTGTCATTTACTTATACTTGTCCACTAGTCCCTTCCTGTGTACAAAGAGGCTCTACGCACACCAAAGTTCTTGTGGCGGTGCCGGCACATGGGAGAAAACTGTAGAGGAGATCTTGAATAATCAAGAAGGTCGCACACACCAATAGCCAGAGTACCAATATTTATTATGACAGCAGGTAAGACAGGAATATCCAACGTTTCGGCGGTTAAGCATCAGTTCCTGATGAAGGCTTAACAGCCTCTGGCTATTGGTGTGTGCGGCCACCTTCTTGTTTAATCAAGATCTCCTCTACACTAGTCCCTTCCTAACATTTTAGTCTAGTTTTTATTTGTTGACGAAATTGTCAATATATTTAGTCTTAGTTTTAGTCATCGTAGCTTAGTTTTCGTTTAGTTTCCATTTAGTTTCCGTCAGTGAAAAAAGGTAGTTGACGAACATTTTCCGTCTTAGTAGTCGAAATCAACACTGTACACCAGCATGCACTGTCATCAGCTATTATATATGTATAATATATTTCTTCCCATCCATCCATCTTATCCGTAGTAGGATCGCGGGGGCAACAGCTCCACCAAAGAGCTCCAGACTTCCCTCTCCAGAGCAACATTAGTGACTTCCTCCTGTGGGATCCCGAGACGTTCCAAGGCCAGTGTGGTGATGTAATCCCTCCATCTCATCCTTGGACTGCCCCGGGGGTCTACTCCCAGTGGGACCCCTCTATTCCCCCCCCCCCCCTCTACACCAAAACTCTTTGCCGAAAATAGCCGATTTACAAGCTCACAACGCCTCGTGCTTGTAGAAGTGAGCTTGTAGATCTGCTATATTTTTGGCTTAAGTTCTCCTCAGAAAACGAGTAGTACTAAGAGTAACTACTAACTCAGAGGACCCCCTCCTGTTGAAGACCCCTAGTATATGGTCCTGTTTCATTGTCATTTATTTATTTATTTGACAGGGACAAAGCTCATTAATCAACATGTCAGTTTTCACATCAATGTAAATGGGCCAGAGTTAGCCAAAGCTAAATTTCATCTGTAGTCCCTGGGCAGGCTCTTAAAAAATTAATGATAAAAGAAAGACAGAGTGTAGGGTGCCTGCACACAACACCATGCGTTGATGCCATGTGTGCATACTGTATGTGCAAGCACCCAACACCATGTCCATACAAAAACACAATACAATACAGTACAATACAGGAACAGATCAACATGGTACAGGGGACAGAACAACTGCAAAGTGAGAAATGACACCGGTGATGAATACTAATTAGTGTTGATAGTTACTCATGATTACAGATTTGAATTGTTTTTAGGTTGAATTTGAAGGTCAGATAGTTGGAAGTCTCTCTTACTTCTGTCATCCAGTCAATCATGTGTGTTTTACTGTTAAATGGTAAATGGTGCATTTATATGGTGCCTTTATACAAGGCACTTTACATAGATTGTGCATTACAGTCACATATTATAAATTCATACACCGATGACAGAGGAAACCATGCAAGGCACCAACCTGCACATCAGGATCAATTAGGGGTTCAGTGTCTTGCTCAAGGACACTTCGACACTAACTCGACAACAACTTGTTGTTGTTGTTGTTGCTCACCTGGTCCACATAGACACAGTCCGGTCCAGGAGAGCCCAGGGCAGGAGAGGCACACCCCCCCGCCTCCAGCAACACACACTGCATGAAGTGTCTCTGATGACAACAAGAACACACAATACTCTTACTGTTATGAACCACTTTACACCTGGCATGCTCTACATCAGTGGTTCCCAAAGTGGGGTCCGGGGACCCCCAGGGGTCCTTGAGGGAGTTCCAGGGGGTCCCCAGCTAAATGATAGTTTGGAACCAAATGGACCCTTTTGTACACTCTCAGTTAAATTAACATTGATTTTACAATATAAATGTGGGTCCCAGAGATAGAAATGCCATTAAACGGGGGTCCGTAGACTAATATAGACTAAAACTGGGGGGTCCTTGAAATTAAACGGGTTGAGAATCTCTGCTAGAGCCGTAAAAATCTTCTCTTATGGGGGTCCCTGGAATATCTTTTCAAATCGGGGAATTAGTGTCAATTTGGGGGTCCTCGTTTGGGAACCAATGCTCTACATCAGTGCTTCTCAACCACCAGGGGGGTCCCCACGTGCTTTTGGGGGGTCCCCAGATGACAGTGTGAAGTGACAATTAAAGGACTTTTAAGACCTTTTAAAAACCTCAGTAATCAAACTATACTATAATAAAATCTCACCCGTCATCCTACATCATCTCATTCCGGCCAATCAGAATTTGCGTTCTCACCCTCGTCTTCAATGTTTGTGTTTACACAAAGACTCAAAATTGTCCATTCATTGTCAATGGCATTTAATGTTTGTGTTGGGGCAAAGTGTGTGTTAGCACATACACCAGAAGCTGGACATAGGAGTGGCTGTCGCCCCTCAAAAACTGTGTAACAATGAGACATTCTGCATTATGAGTACTTTTACTTTTGTAATTTTACTCAAGTCAATTTTTTAATTGCGGAGTATTTCTATACTAGTACTTTTCCCCACCACTGCTAGAGGGCACAGACACAAATGCATCAAGCCGTACATCACGTTCAGCACATTCATTCACTGCTGGGTGGGTGAATTCACTGAATGGGTGGAATGCTTTGACTTGTGCACTCCAGTGGCTTGGCTCCTGACCATGGCTTCAGCCACAGAGACCAGACGTCTCTTGCTTTCGTCAACGCAGAGGGAGGGAGAGAGAGGGAGAGGGAGAGAGAGAGAGAGAGAGAGAGAGAGAGCAATGCTGTTGAAGTAATCAAAGCCACCAACCACCACGCCAATGTCTGTGTCGGCCGTGTCACATTTCACTCAGGCGTTGAGCGAGGACTCGCCGGGGACTCGTGGTGTTTGACATGTGTCTTACTTATCTTTGTGGGAATATCTAAACCAATCTTTCATTAAATAAAAACATTTCTACTTATATATATATCTGGAGACCACATCTAACCCATATCCATTACCCAAACCTGCTTCACCCTAAAATTAATCCTAACGTGAATCTTTTCGCCTCAACTCTAAAACTCCTTGTTATTTTTGAGGGGAGCTAGCCCCTCCTATAATTATGCAGCTTTTGGTACACACACACACACACACACACACACACACACACACACGCACAAGCACGCACTCACATACCAGTCCGACTATGAGCAGAAAGTGTCGTCCGTGAGGCTGGCTGTAGACTGTGCTGTGGTGCAGGGCTCTGCACTGAGGGAACACCTCCCTCCAGATGACCAGCTGGCCCACACGCTGCTCCGAGGCCAGGGGCAGCAGGCAGTAGTGCTGGCAGTACAGACACACGTCCAGCAGGTCCTCCTTGGGCAGGTGGTTGGCTATCAGGTAGCCCTAGAATAGAGCAGGGGAGAGAAAGGGTCAGAGACGTTTACCCCTCTAAATAAAGTGCTTTACAGGGTTGAACGTAATCAACGCAGCCGGGGCTGCTTGGCGAGGGGAAAAGGAACTGGTCGGAAATAACGTGTTCCTTCCTAAACGGCTGTGTTTTACAATTTTATCAATTAAACGGCTGCGTTTTACAAATCTATCAATTAAACGGCTGCGTTTTACAATTCTATCAATTAAACGGCTGCGTTTTACAATTCTATCAATTAAACGGCTGCGTTTTACAATTCTATCAATTAAAGGGCCGCGTTTTACAATTCTATCAGTCGAACGGCCGCGTTTTACAATTCTATCAGTCGAACGGCCGCGTTTTACAATTCTATCAGTCGAACGGCCGCGTTTTACAATTCTATCAGTCGAACGGCCGCGTTTTACAATTCTATCAGTCGAACGGCCGCGTTTTACAATTCTATCAACTAAACGGCCGCGTTTTACAATTCTATCAGTCGAAGGCCGCGTTTTACAATTCTATCAGTCGAATGGCCGTGTTTTACAATTATATCAGTCGAACGGCCGCATTTTACAATTCTATCAATTAAAATGTGACAGCTACAGTACCTTGTAGAACAGACAGGAGCCCAGGGTCACATACAGACGTCTCAGGCCATAGAAGTCTTCTGACTGCCAGGTGAGGAGCGTGAACGCACAGCGGGAGAGAGGAAAGGACGACATGGATTTACAGGAACAGGAGAGGAAACAACATGGTGGTCTGGTGATTAACTGTAATCACCTTGCCACAATACACTTGGTACAGTTAACCCTGCTGGGACTAGAAGACAGATGGTCTTTCATGGCTAACGCACAGGGTTCTAATTAACACCAGGACTGCATGGTTATCATGACATAATACCGGATACAATCCAGCTACCCAATTATACGTTGTCGTACAAAAAACGTCCATCTACAGACTCTCAAAGCATCGCAATGCGAATCGCCGCAAGCTTGTGGATCGGCTATTTTGTATTATGCTACCCCCCCCCCCCCATATGCATAGATAGGTCTTACCATTTCCCCAAAGTCTGAAGACTCAAAATCAGACAGCACAGTGTCCACCTCCATCTGTGAACAGAGACACAACAAAATTACCCGAGGAAACTGAACTCCTGTACTCCTGTACCTACTGTATATCCCAATGCCAAACGGGTTGCGGCAAGACCCGCCCTGCAGCACTGTTTAATGCAATTTATTTGTGCGTGTTATAAGTATTTATTGTTGAATTAATGATGACAAAGTAGTAAACGGAAACAGTATGTACAGGTATATCCCAACATAAGCAAGCAGCACGCTATAGCAGACAAGACACTAGTTCTTAATTTTATTATTGTCTCCACCACGCCGAAGGCATGGGACTGCTAGAGCCATAAGATCTTCTCTTATAGGGGTCCCTGGCATTATCTCTTCAAATGGGGGTCTGCGGGCTAATTAGTGTCAATTTGGGGGTCCTTGACATGAAAATGTTTGGGATCCACTGGCTTAGCCAACAGCGTGGTCATTACACTGCTCAGTCAGTATGGTCACTCATTTGGCTAGTTGGCTACTGCCTTGCTTAGGGGCTCAAGGCCGCTTCGGTCGGTGTGCCTGCCTTGCCTTTGACTATTCCTAGGGCCTCACTCACACCTTCGCAACAGACTGATGTATGCTTGTTGTATACAAAGGGTGTGATACATCTTGCCCCAATGCATTTCCAATGGGAGTCACATGGTTTGACACAACATTTGTGTTGTATGAGGGGGAGGGGGGCAGTCGAAACACAGCCGAAAGCCATACAACAGCTTGTAGTCCAAAATGTTGTATCAAACCATGTGACTTCCATTGGAAATGCATTGGGGCGGCCATGACACTTACATCTTGCTTACATCTAGCATGCATCAATGTTGTATGCCAGATCGAAAGGTGTGAGTGAGGCCTAGGTCTGCAGCTGCAGTCAAGAAACTGCAGGAACCTAGCATAGGAACTCTGTGGGACGCCTGTGATACAGTGTATGAGGTGTCATTCTACACATTAGACACTAGAGGGCAACATCCATTAAAGATTCATCTCTGGCATTAAAACTCCCCACAGATTATGTGCTATGAGGATTTTAAGTAGTAGTCCCAACTGCACTTTTTGCACTTCCACTTTGGAATACGGTTGCCGGAAAACTTTCATTACTTTTGCAAGTTAATATTACACAGGCCTTCTCCAGCCGAGAATAGACTTAGAGCACTATACACATTTTTAATATACACATTTTTAAATCAGATTAATATTAATATATTATTGTCATTATTATGCTTATGATTAGAAAGAAGTAGCATTTATAGTATCATTAACAATTTAAACTCAGTGTTCGACCTACAAAGATGTATTTTGCATGGACGTGCACACATACAGTATGCATACAGCAGGGGTGGTCAACTTTGAAGATGGAGAGGGCATAGTTCCAAACTCACTCCCAACTAGCGCCAAATATATCAAATATATAATAATAATAACAGATCTACAAGCTCAAAACATGTCGTAGTGCGACGTGTTTTGAGCTATTTTTGCTATATTTGAATTGAAATCCTGAAAAGTTACACGTTTATTGAATTTCAAATGCATTTAGTTATAGCGGTTACTTATGTTAACTATATGAATTTAAATTATGCAAATACATTGGACATAAAAAAGACAATACAATTATAATACTAGTCATTCAGCTACTAATATAAACTGAATTAATTAAAGTGGGTCATGTTTGCATGTTGGGAATTTTACACCGAAACGTTTAAAAATAAATGCTCTTGAACCTAGCAAGTGGCGGTGTGCGGGTGTCCCTTCTTTCTCCTGAATTGTAACAGCTGAAATGAATAATATATCAATATTCGGATATTAACACAAACTCTCTCGACAAACTCTCTCTCTCTCGACACACGCACTCGCACACACACACACACACACACACGCACACACACACACACACACACACACACACACACGCACTCGCACACACACACACACACACACACACACACACACACACACACACACACGTACACACACACACACACACACACACACACACGTACCTTGATCTCAGGAGGCAGGGTGAGCCACCGGACGGCTGGCAGGCCGTCGAGGAAGAGGGCCCCCGAGACGTCGGGGCCCGGGGGCGGGGCCGAGGAGCTGTCCGTCAAACGGGACGGCTGGATGAGCTGCTGGAAGAGCAGGCAGAAGAAGTGGTCCAGTCTGGGAGCGTTGTCCACCTGGCGGAACGCACTGCACCACAAGAGGTCAAAGGTTAACACACCCCGAGCGCCCAGGACGAAGTTCACCGTCCTTTTCAATTAGTAACGCCCAGCGCCCAGGACGAAGATTGATCAAAAACACGGAGATTATTTATATCAAAACCAATCACATCGCTCCACAGCCTGGGAGTGCCTGTTGCGCAACTTTCGATGTTGCGCAACAGCGGGACGTCATCGAAAATGTCCCCCCCCCCCCCTGTTTAGCCGACGAGACCGAAAATCTTAAAACGTTAATAACTCTTGATCTAAATCATAACGTCTAATTCTAAGCAAAGATCATATGTTAGACGGCCCACAGCGGTCTCTAGTCACGGTAGATTTAATCATACCTCCCGTTGTTGTCAATCGCCTCTAGAGTGTTTTGGCTACATCTAGCTGCTACAGCCACATCCGGGATAACATCCGGTCCGTCGGTAAAAGTGTTCCGCTGCCATAAATCGCTGGTCGCTATGATTTAATGGATTAAATAACCCCGTTCGCGTTCGGGGTGTTAATAAAGGACCACTTCACCACTTTTCAACATAATTGGTCCTCACTAATGTTCATGATAAAATAGAACAATTTGTTCTACTCTAGTCTGTGTCTCATAGGAGGGCTGAGGGCAGTTCAGAAACCCGTCCACCAGTGACATCATCGTTAGGCAGATTTCTTTTTTAAAACAAGATTTTATTCACGCTCAAGTCATTACCCATTAAGACCTGAGACCAGATTCTACAAATGTCTTCTAAATCCTGACAGTTTTCTGAAAAACCTTATGTTTCAGTGGTTCTCAAACTATTTCATGTCAAGTGCGTGCGTGCATGAGAGAGAGAATGATGGAGAGAGAGAGTGATTGGGAGAGGGAGAGGGGGGGGGGGGGGAGGTCATCAGACAATGCACGCTCTGTTTAAAAACCAGGTGGGAAGTCCCCACTGCTCAGATTCATGATGACAACCTGTACTATTTATACTGCAGTATATTTTACATTAAGAAGGGAAAATGACAGCCGGCGGACTGGAGCCTCTAAGGTGCCCCCGCCCCGACCCAGCTAAAAGGAGCAGGGCTATAATATATAGGAAAGGCTGCAACCGCACTAACCAACCGACCTGTCCAAAGAGCCATGCATCACTTTGAGGGTCCGGACCACCCCTCCTACCACCGTCTGGAGGTACAGCAGAGGGACCCTGGAGCAGCGATGGATGGGGGAACAAACACACGGTTACATTAGTAGTACTGCTACCTAGTGCTGCACATATTGGAATATGCACAAACTAGACTTTCTCTACAATGAGGCCAAATGACAAATATTGGGGGAATAAAATAAAATAAATCCAAGACAATAATGGTTGTGCGGTTGTGTGTGTGTGTGTGTGTGTGTGTGTGTGTGTGTGTGTGTGTGTGTGTGTGTGTGTGTGTGTGTGTGTGTGTGTGTTCTCTACCTCTCCGCAGGCAGGCCAATGACCAGCAGATTACTTCCTTCCTTCCAGTAGCCCACGTGCACCAGGTACTTGCCCAGCAGCAGGGATGAACTGATGAAAGCCAGGGAGGAGAGATGGAGGGAACCAGGGATTAAGTGAAGGAGTAGCAGCCAGGGATGGAGGAATGGCCGCCCCACCGGCAGTGAATGACAACAGGAGGGAGAGAGGAAGGTGGAGGACGAGAGAAGGAGGTCAAGTATGGAGAAATAGGGGAGACAGACAACAGATTGCATAAGTGTGGAAAATTATGAGACGAGAGACACGGTATAGGCAGATGGGAACGGCGAAAAGCAAATGGGTTCTCAAAAGAAACTGAATACAATAAAATAAATTCAATGACAGTCTTGGTTTTCATTGAAGCTAATGCAGTCTTTGAAGGAACTACAAGTTGTCACTTTTCATCTCCTTCACAGCAGGATAGACTAATTGGTGTTAATAATAAATAAAGACAACAACAAACATTTACCTGGCGATGCGTCCGCCTGTGACATTCTCCAGCATGTCACACAGAGTGAGGAAGATCCCCCGGACTCCTTTCAACTGGCTGGACGCTTCAGACACTGGGTACTGGTACAAGATCTCCTGCTACAGACGCACAAAGCAATATTGGGGTTTACTGTCGCCTTCACTCTGAAAGTGCAGTTCTCTTTTTGGCCATAAAATGGACATTATTCATTCATCGATTATTAGCCTAGTATTCAGTGATCATTAATGTTTCACCTTTTTAATGATCTCCGATGTACGTAAAGGAAGTAGTTCACCCAAAAGATTACTTATTTTCTGTCAACTATACAACACCCCATGAAGCCTTAAATTCAACTACAACACCCCACGAAGCCTGTCAGTGGGGAGTGTTGGCTGATGAATGAATATCAACATCCTGATACATCCTAATACTGGGGGGTCAAATCGTGACAGGCAATTCCCGCTGTCAAAAAAACACTTTGTTAGAAATGTCCAATGCTTTCCAAGGTGTGATTTGCGGTCCTAAGGATCAATACAAAATGAATATCAACATCTTAAAACCAAAATGTTGAATTGTGGGTTTGAGCTCACATGCCCTGTTGATGTAAATCAAAAGGGGGGGGGTAAATACCTGTCAGTGGGGAGTGTTGGCTGGGAGGAGGAGTAGGACTAAGGCCCTATACGTCCTCTCTGGGGGGGGGGGGGTAACTACCTGTCAGTGGGGAGTGTTGGCTGATGAATGAATATCAACATCCTAATACATCCTAATACTTGGGGGTCAAATCGTGACAGGCAATTCCTCCTGTCAAAATATGACCCCCCAGTCAAAAAACACTTTGTTTGAAATAGACACTCATGCTTTCCAAGGTGTGATTTGGGGTCCTAAGGATGAATACAAAATGAATATCAACATTATAAAACCAAAATGTTGAATTGTGGGTTTGAGCTCACATGCCCTGTTGATGTAAATCAAAAGGGGGGGTAACTAGTAACTACCTGTCAGTGGGGAGTGTTGGCTGGGAGGAGGAGTAGGCCCTATACGTCCTCTCTGTGGGGGGGGGGGTCTTATTTTGACGGCAGTAACTAACTGCCTGACATAATTTCACCCCCCTCCCTATCTAAGTATTGGACAGTATTAAGATGTTGATATTACTTTTGTATTCATCTTTAGGGCCAATCACACGAGTGTCTATTTCAAACACAAAGTGTTTTTTGACTGGGGTGAAAACCTTGAATAGTTGAAGGCCTTGGCGAAAGCCTTGGAAACCAGAACAAAGACATGAAGCCGGAACGCCCTGTGGAAGATATTCACCCTCAGGGTCAACAACATCCACAGACACCAGCCGCATTAAAAAAAGACCGCCGGGAACGCTTAAAAAATAAAAATAAGCATATCGTTGCTGTCAGGCAGAAACCTCTTATCTATTTTAGTTTTTTTATTGTGAATGAATCATATATCATAAAACACAGTCACTAAATGCTCGAAGAGCTTGTAGATCTGCTACTTTTACTGCTGCTACTTTTAATGTTTTTTATTTGAATCCTGAAAAGTAATACTTTTGGACATTATGAGGCTGCCATCCGACAGAGACAATAAAATAAAAACCATTTGGGAGAGTCTCGTTCCAAAAATGAGACAACCACCACTTAATGTAAATATATTCACATATACTCTATGGCTATGCCATGGAAGTGAACCACACACTTTACTTTAACCACTTTCACTCTGGCATCCCTTTCAAATCTTTTTCTTTTTCAAATGCTTTGTTGTGCACAGGTTGAGGCCTCGTATAAGGCCTTTGGGCTTCTTAGCCTCCTCCCAGCACTTTATTTTCTTTTCTTTTTCTCTACGTATTTTACCTTTTGAATAGTTTTTATGCTGTGCTAAATCATATCAAATTAACTCCCTATTTTGGCCGCAATGCCATTATAGGAGAATATTCCCCCTTTTGGTGTTAGCATTATGTTATGCTTTAGCTATTGAAAAATAGCAGATCTTCGAGCTTGTAGGTCTGCTATTTTTGAAAAATCAAAGAACGACTGACATAGAAACATATCTTTTTCAGAAAACTGTCAGGATGTAGAAGACATTTTTAGAATCTGATCTCAGGTCAAAATGGGTTAATGGACTAGTAGTACAGTACAGTATGAGTAATGGCATGTCATTTATAGGCAAAAATAATCCTGACATGTTAGCTTGTAGATCAAGCGGACAGCAACAATATGAACCTCATATTGGGCAATAACGTTTGTCTGTTTCCCTTTTCTGACTTCAACTCTGATAAATGTTAGTACACCACCACCAACCCCAGGTTAACATGATGTTTTGGGATGCTCTCAACTGACAAAATGGAGAGAAAAAAAGATACTCGAATTGCAAAAAAATGAAGAAAAAAAAAACTAAAGTGAATAAAAGGCAGCACAGCGCTTCCCCTCCCTCTGGTTTCTGCTACCCTGCAATCAAAGGACGCATGAAATCAAAGTGAGAGTTTCGCGGGTTTTCTGCACAGCACTGTCATTTACAGAACCGACCGCTGGCTGATGTGGCTTCGGGTCGGCCCTGTGCTCTGAAAGACAAAAAAAATAAAGAATCTGCCGGTTTGGCTACGCAGAAAAAGAACCATAAAACTGCGCAGCTGAACCATAAAGAAAACATTAACCGGCCATTATAGGTCTCCCTCGGGGGAACATGGGATCACAGAGTACCGGAGGTCTCGTGGCAGAAATGAAAGTGTAGCTCAGCCCCGCAGAGCAGAGATCGGAGCACGAGCAACACCGCCCGGGATTAGCACATATGAGAACAAGGCCGGCCGACCGGCCGGCCGACCGGCCGGCCTCCGACAGGATTCTTCTAACCCACATCATGGTCATACATCAGTAACCCACTCTTATAATTAGGGATTTAGGTTTCATGTCAACTTGAATTAAAAAACCCGTAAAATTCAACAGTGGTGTAAAGTAACTACCGGTAAGTATATTTCCTTAAGGACATTTGTAGGTATTTGTACTTTACTTGAGTATTACGAATTTCTTGTACTTTTCCTTCTAGGCAAATATTGTACTTTTACGCCACTACATTTATTTGAAAAATGAAAACATTAGTTACTTTGTAGATTTTGATTGATTTGATTAACCACTTCAACTCTATTCGACCATTTGAAAATAGCCAATCTACAAGCTCACAATGCATCGCAAAGCGAAGCATTGTGAGCTTGTAGATCAGATTTTTTCAAATGATTTTTAGACATTTGGAAATGGGACATTCTGCATAATGAGTACTTTTACTTTTGGTACTTTAACTACAGTTTAATACCAATACTTTTGTACTTTTACTCAAGTACATTTTGAATTCTGGACCTTTACTTGTAAGTAGTTCTATATTGCAGTAATAGTACTTTTACTTCAGTAAAAACGTTGAGTACTTTTTCCACCACTGAAATTCAAGTATAATACTCTCTCCACTTGCGACACAACGATGCTTTTGCTAAGCAGGAGAAGAGTTAAACCTTGAAGTAATTCTTCCTCCATCTCGGTTTCACATTCACACAGTGGGGGTGGGGCTGTTCTTTGGCTCTGCGGGACAGTACTTTATAGCGGACAGGATCCATTTAAAGGGAGGAAATTCGTCATTGTGTTAATGGATTTTATGCTTTCACAATGGCTTGAATTATTGCTCTTTGGGCTTAGAGCTCACATATTGATTCTCCTTGGGGAGGAATATAGTTTTCACAGAAAACTAATTCCAGGGAGCATTTATGGACGGGAGCAATAATGCTCCCGGAAAAAGCTCCTCTCTCGCTCCCTGTCGTATTTCTCCTGGCGTTCTGTTTTCTGTTAGTCGTGCCCACAGGCCAAACTGGATGATGTCCAGAGCGGTAGTTCTCCAAAGCGTACGAGACCGAGCCAGAACTCTTCACTGCAACACTCGGGGTTTCCTATGCAGAGCTGAAGTAATTTTTGCTACACTCAATTATCAAAACACACTCGGTAACAACTGACTGAATCATTGCCACTGGGGAGCAATGGATGAAGCAGACAGACACCATCCGTTTCAGAAAGAGGCCCTGAACTTGATGAGCAGAAATAAATAGAAACCTATATTTAGAAATCATGGCCAACATCTTTTGAATTGGGATCAAGGCGAGGGTTGCTCTTGACCGCAGAGTCAGGATTAAGTTACCATACAACCAATGGAAAAACTAAAGATGGAAAAATGTGGACTGCGGATATGCGACTAGATTAGAACAAATTCTGATTCTAAAGTGAGATGACAGAAGAAGTGTCTCTATAAAGACCATTTTAAAGAATAGTTCTTAAAGGCTTTTTTTTTTTTTTTAAGATATTTTTTTGCGGCTTACGCCTTTTATTGATTTTTTAAGGGACAGATAGTAGGCTGACAGGAAACGGGAGAGAGATGGGGGGATGACATGCGGTAAAGGCCGTGTCGGGTTCGGGAGTCGAACCCGCGGCACACCGCGACTGGATCACCAGTCCGGTGCCCAGACCGTTACGCTACGGCCTGGGCCTCTTAAAGGCTTTTGAGCACAGTGAAGAGTGGTGAAATGAGAGAGAGATGATACACAGAGGCGATAATGTGTGGAAGCTGGAACCCATGTTGTGAGATGCACACCAAGGACAATAACATGCTCATCATCACCAGTGGTATCATGCTCGTAGAACGCAGTACCATGCCGTGGTACCAAGAAGAAATCGATGTGGACACGCCATGGACAGTAAAAAACAGAGCGCTGCACTCGCGTGCACGCTAGGACACGTCTCCCTAGATTCAAGAGAAGACGCACCTAACATCGGTCACCAGATTTTCCAATGCGCACCAAGTACCCAGTGGTTACTTGTATAACAGGTCAGGATACTGGCGGTGGGCACGCCCCCCCAATAATTCTCATACACAGTAAGCAACACAGCACAGCAGTGGTACCAGTAGTCTACTCCTTCTGTGGTGTCTGCACGCAACAAGAATGCCTCCTCCTCCATCGAAGAACACATTCGGCCAAAGCAAACTTCTTAGTTTCGCTACTGCAGCGCAGAAAATAAGTCGTCTGGATAATTAGTAGATAAAGTAGCCT
This sequence comes from Protomyctophum parallelum, assembly GCF_964188405.1. NCBI lineage: Eukaryota > Metazoa > Chordata > Actinopteri > Myctophiformes > Myctophidae > Protomyctophum > Protomyctophum parallelum. The sequence continues at coordinate 25,311,809 of NC_139716.1, read as the reverse complement.
ACTTTTGTGTTTGTGCGTCTAAACCTCATGGCGCGTGTGCAATGCTGTGCATTCCCATTCCAAGTGCGTTTGTCTAAAATGCAACGCCATTTACATTCCAAAGCCCGCCTCCTCAGGTAACTTTTGTATGTAGATCTTGTTGAGGTGGTCATTTTGAAAGTAGCACTCAGGTCAATAAATTGATTGGTGTACACGTACTATACAGTATAGTGCTAGTAAGCCTGTGTGCATTTCCGTCTTCTGGTCATGTTTGTATCGTGAAACATGTGCCACCACCAACCTCTTCCTGTGGCGACTCAGAGTCCAGATTGAGCGACAGGTACATGGCGATGTGCGGGACGTGACCGATGGACATCTGCAGCTCCGCCGTGTCCTCTCCCCACAGCAGACGCACCAGCTGGCTGACGGGCGGCGAGCCCCTCGGCATGCGGGGTGCAGACGGCGACTCGCCGTCCCCTTTGAAGGCCTCCACGGAGCCCACCGTCTCCAAGGTCAGCTTCACCTGGGAGGGCGGGGGAGACGGAGGGAGGGATGGTTAAAGGCCTATTCATAGTCCAGAGGTGACCACCGAAAACTACAACACATCTCTGTTTTTACTAACCACTGTTTCAGTGGTCACTGGACTATAAATAGGCCTTAAGGAACAATGGATGGAGCCTGCAATGAAATACTGCCTTTATCCAAAGAGCTTTACTACTAGAGAGAGAGAGAAAATAGACGAGAGGTGAAAGGGAGCGAGAATTACTAGTCGTCGAAGAAAAATAATATGATAAAGAGGAGGGACGGAGAGGAGGTACAGAAATGTGGAAAAATAAGCGTAATAGAGAGAAAGAGAGAGAGAGAGAAAGAGAGAGAGACAGAGAGAGAGGGAGACAGAGAGAGAGGCACTTATCCAGCAACCGCATGGTGTTGTCCAATATTGTACAGTATGTGATGCGTACGGTTTTCTGTGCTGGCCCTGAGAACCTAGTTTCCCCATGCAGGCACAAACAATTCTATTGTGTTGTGCAGTCGTGATCATCACTGTTTCCACTGTAGCCCTGCCATCCAACACCTCTGGGAGCCTTCATTCATCATAAACACAGCAGCGTTTTTTGGCAGAAGGTATACTCTGGATAACTGCAGTTTGGCGCAGGATGACAGGGTTTTGACAGTCATCATCATCACACACAGCCAATATTCATTCACATAATCCAGCCCATTATGGTGTCCCTACCAGGGTGGGATATCATTACCACAACCATCAAGCCACCACCACCCCAGACCCCACCATCCATCAAACGCCGGGGAGTCGGCCGACTATGCCGACACACATTGGCATCAGCCTCTAGTACTGTATATGCTTCGGCGTACAACGAATGGTGAAAACAGCCGATATTATGTGGGGGTGATGCAACATGTTCTGCAGCTTGTAGATGAGCTATTTTTGACCGTTTTTTGACAACATAACATCATGCCCCGAAATGGGGACGCCAGGGTGAACAGTAAAATAAAAGAACTGGCCGCCGCTGTGGTCATTGGACGGGAATGAAAAGTCTTCATTTCCTGTCTTGGTTATGACAGACAGTTATGCGCTCCTCACGGAATTCTGTCCTTTTCAAGGTTTTGGTTGGGCGGCTCGTAGGAAAATACTTTGCTTGTGTGATGTGCCTTGTGCCATGCCTCCAAAAGGGGGAAAGGTAAGGTCCCACCCTCATGCCTTCATTCACATCCACTCAGGAAAAGGTGGACGAGAGAGAGAAATGGTTTATGTTGGGAGAGTGAAAGTGAGACCAACATCTAGCCCTATAAACACAAAATGAGAAAAAGCAGGCATCTGTGTGTGCGTGCGCATGCGTGCGTGTGTGGGTGCGTGCGTGCGTTGCGCGTCTAAATTGAAACCAGATTGCCTCTGGCCCGAGACACAGTGGCAAGACAACAGAGAAGCCATCGTATGTCGTCCTCTTCAGCGTACTTGTACCGTTAGTTTCCCTTTTCCAATTCCTAAGTTGTTACTGTTAATTTGCACAGACGTCCACACCGGTGGAAAATGACACCGCAGTACACAGAGAACCCAGAAAACCAGCACGCCGCTCGTACCTCGCACGTGGAAACTCTTCCAGTCCTGATGAACAACAGAACCAAAAGGTGAAGGACGTAGGTAAGATCACATATGGTATGACTGCAGTGCATACATAGGCACAGACCTCATTGTACAAGTAGTAAAATATAAATAATACAATATTCACATTAGAATATTTTTTATATATATGCACATTATGTGCATTGCCGCCCTAGTGTAGTGGTTAAGAGCATATGCCTTTCATGCGGAAGGTTGTGGGTTCGAACCCTGCCTTGGAGTCGACGTCAGCCGGTCGCAATGGGTTCCTATACTGCCAAATCTAATGGGTTCAGATCTGAGGCGTCCGGATGTAAAAACTAATCCATTTGCATTACCAAAATCAAGACCAAAATACACTCTATAGTATAGAGTCTGTACTATATGTATAGGCAAAGTCGCCACGTAATCAATCACCACACACACTGAATCTATTTGCTTCACACATGGTGCAGACTTGGCGGCTGAAACTTGTCATCACTGGAGGAGCCTGTTGAGGACCTGAGTTGATATTAATTAAAGGAAACCAGAACCAGAGTGTGTGTGTACTGTGTGTGAGTCGGCGACTCAAGGCCTCAGATACGGGGGACAGCGGTGGACAAAAATAACTTTCACATACTGTCTGTCTTTGTTTTATTTGTCTTGTTCTGACCTTGATTGGGGGGGAGGGGGGGGGGACATTTACATGTTGGATACAACAAAATGTACACATATGAAAAAAAATCACCCAAAGATAAATAAATATATATAGCAGATGTACAAGCTCACAACACATACAGTGAGGACTGAGGAGCCCTTGAGCAAGGCTACTAACATTACTACTTTGTGCGCCTTAAGTTAAGACACACCTTTACTCCTTGGCTTTTAATTCTGTTTGAGAGTTCTGTGTTTTTGTTTGGCTTTGCTGTTATGTGTTCCTTTTTACTGTGTGGCTAGTGTCTCTATGTTTTAGCTTTACAGTATATTTAGCTTTTAACTTTCTGTACAGCACTTTGTATACCTTGAGTTGTGAAATGTGCTATATACTGTAAATAAAGTGGATTGGATTTGATATTGGCTATTGATGGGATAAAACACCAAACTAGCAGCTCCTACAGTTTATTATTGTAGTTCTATGTAGTCTACAGTAAGTTCTATCTACGCCATCACAGTTCCATTCTCACACGTTCATGTTCGGCCAATATATGGAGTACCTTTCCGTCCCTATTACGTACTGAATTAAACTTACACGACGGACATAACAAACTACAAACGAAACATCCAAATGCTGACGTACACTTGTATGTATGTTGACATAATTTCTCTGCTTGCACCTGTATGAGCGAGTGGCAAGTAAAACCCTCTTGATTCATAATTCTCCTGATTGTACAGTACACACATACCAAATCAGACACCGTCACCACGACACAAGCTAATGCGACGTGCATATGGTAATGCACTGTTGTGACGAAAAGAGGGCTGAGCCAGAAGGCCAAGCTCTCCGTCTACCGAGCAATTTTCGTTCCTACTATGGTCATGAAGTGTGGGTCATGACCGAAAGAATAAGGTCGTAAATACAAGCGGCCGAAATTAGTTTTCTTCGTCTGGTGGCTGGCATCTCCCTTAGAGATAGGGTGAGGAGACTCCCGATCCTGACGGCCTTTGCTGCAATGTCTCCTCCCCCCCCCCCCCCCATCTCTCTCCCCATTTCCGGTCAAATTACTTTCAACCTATCAATAAAGGCAGAAAAAGCCCAAAAAAAAAGAGATAGTGTGAGAAGTTCAGTCACACGAGAGAGACTCGGAGTAGAGTCGCTGCTTCTTCGCCTGGAAGGGAGCCAGCTTAGGTGGTTTGGGCATCTGGTTAGGATGCCTCTCTGGCTTCTCCCTAGGGAGGAGACCCCGGGGCAGACCAAGGCGCAGTTGGAGTAATCACATTGACCCCCAGGAGGAAGTTACTAATGTTGCTCTGGAGAGGGAAATCTTTTCTGGAGCTCTCTGGTGGAGCTGTTGCCCCCGCGACGTGACTACGGTTACGCGGTTGAAGATGGATGGATGGATGCATATGGTAATGTTTACTAGATGGGGGACAGGTGGGTTTGCTCTGCTATTCTGACTCACCAATTAGACTCGCCAATGTGTCTTTGTAGACTGTAGACTGCCAGCTGTGACGAAACCACAGCAGCCGTTCATGTCGCGTGGTGACACTCCTTTGCGGCCATGGCGTGCCGTGCATACAGAGCAAGTAACGGAACACTGGTTTTAGGCGCACACGAAAGGGTTCTACAGCACATGCGGTATTAGTGAGGCTATCAAGTAGTAACTCTGGAGCTTCAAAGCAGTGCAGATGTTACACATTTCAGTTCAACAGTGTCATGTTATTCTGTTGCAAGGGGATTCAAATGATGAGAGAATAATATCACAACTGGCTTCTGGGTGTTTGATAGCTGACATATGACATTCAGGGAGGGGATGCTGCTACCCGAAGCGCCTTGCAGTACTTACTGTAAGTCTGTACATTTATTTTAGGATGGGGTCCAGCCCCCGGTGGGAAACCAATCCACACAAATGGTAAATGGTGCATTTATATAGCGCCGTTATCCAAGGCACTTTTACATATATTCACCCTCTCACACACACATTCATACACAAATGGCGGCGGAAACCATGCAAGGCACCAACCTGGTCATCTGGAGCAATTAGGGGTTCAGAGTCTTGCTCAAGGACACTTCGACACTAACTCTGGGGCAGCCCAGGTTTGAACTGGGAACCTCCAATCCAGCCATTCTACCCCTGAGCCACCGCTGCCCCTACACAACTCTGGTTGTTAGTGTTAGTGTTAGTGCTACACTATTCCCACTGAGCTACAGTACACAACCTATCACACATAAAATAAAAAATAAAAAATAATCCATTATCTGCTGGAACTGGAACTTCGTATATTTAAAATCCAAGTATCGCAGGCGCCAAACCGATGGCCACTGGCAATTTGACCCCATTTTAGGCCTGTTATTACAAGAAGCCTTGTGTACCTATCCATTGGTGGTGCCTTTTCTGACAGTGTCAGTTGTGAAATCCGAGTAGTGGTACAAACCAGAGAAAAGTGGGAAAATGTTTTATCTGCCATCATGTTCCAAAAAAAAAAAAAAGAGTCCAAAATCCATTCCCACTTCCATTAAATTGGCTGTGCAGACGAATTGTTCTGAGGGCACGGCCCTGTTCGAAAATTGCCAAAATGGCCAAACCATGGATTCTGAAAATGACTGGGTGAGGAGGCCGAGAGAGCTAACTGCAGCATTTTCTCTTGTCATAAATAACAGGGACGTGGTCAGACTGACGTATGTGCCCTCATTGGAATTCCACCACGTCGATGTCAGTGATTTAGGATTCACACATGGTGGGCAGTGGGCACGCAGCCACACGCACACACGCACACGCGCACGCACACACACACACACACACACACACACATCAGTTTTCGACTGCGGTCGAGATCATGCATGGATTTCACAATGCCACGCCAGACTTCCCGGTCCTTCATTGCCTTCCCCAGTTCCTGCTTAGTGATACATGTGTCCCAATAGCGATGACATCAGGGAACGACAGTTTTCTATCTCCAGAGAAGAAGGGAAGATATAACCTCATTGTCAGCTCTGTAGCAGTGGCCGGCAAACTGTGTTCTGGATTGGACTACTAGGAGATCAAATCACTCATGGGAAACTAAACTATGAGAAGTTGTTTTCTGTCCCATTATTATGTTTACTGACATTTGAGCTGTGGACTGAGGGGGTCTTCCCATTGTCCCATGTGTTAAGACCCACCTACTCCCTGAGGGGGTAGGAATGTATTTAAGCTGAAGTCTGACTGAGTTGTGTTGAGTCAGTACATGGTGTTCCATTGCAACGCTTCATTGCTGGCTCCGTATTCGAATACAATATCGAATACAAAATCCCACGATTTTGTAACCCAGTTTTCTTTTCACCCAGTGCCAATTATCTAATGTAATCCTGGGCGCTACACTTCCTCTGCCAACCTGGGGGGGCAGCGGACTGACCTCATGCCTCCTTCTATGCATGAGGAGTCCAAGCTGCTTCTTTTCACCCGACAGAGGGGAATTTCCCCGGCCGGACGTAGCGCGTGGAAGGGACACGTTATTCCGACCAGTTCCTTTCCCCTCCATCAGGCGCCCCGGCTGGCCAGGGGGAGGTAGTTTTGTGAGGGTATCTACCCTAGGGGACACGGGGAGAACATGCAAACTCCACACAGAAAGGCCCTATCGCCAACCCCCGCCTCGGGTATGGGCACTGATGACGCGGAGGAGGGAACACGCCGCCAGTGCCCACAGCAGAATACAAGATTCTAATACTTTGAAACTCTGAATTGTGTCTGTCTCATTATGTTGTTTAACTGTGTTATAAGTGCTCTCCAAAAGAAGAACAACACACACACACACACACACACACACACACACACACACACACACACACACACTAACACACACACACACACACACACACACACACACACACACACACACTAACACACACACACACACACACAGGGCCAGCAAAAGGGCAAAGTGGTCACTTTGATACCAATAATGTCTACTGTCTGCTTTGCAGCTGGAGAGGTAGCCACAGAGCTCCCTGCAAATAATGTGTAATATTTGATTTAACCACATTGAAAACCTTCTTCTCAATTATAGGCAAAAATGTTCAAACATTGTAATTAGCCCTTCACTAAATCCCACCCCCCTGAAGCGATTGTCCAATGCCAATACAAATAGTTCAAAATGCAGGTCAAGCTTTCTTCGCTGCTAACGTGCCTATTGGACAAGGATGGGTTGGGGAGTGACTTAGTGAAGGGCTAATTGTCAAAAATATATATATACTGGCATATAATCTTTTACAAATTATCCAAACTAGCAGATCTAGAAGAAGCTGTGTGCTTGTAGATGATGATGATAATAGCAATCACTTAATTGGAGACATAAACCACACAAAATAACCCGTCAGTCAGCAGGACAACTTTACTTCAACTCCTTGCTGCCACAAATCGCTGAATGAACCACCTCAGCGGCTGTATTGCTCCATGTATTTTGTTTTTCTTCCAAAAATCTTCCTCTGTTTTATTCCTACAGTGTAATTTGCTCTCCGGCTGCATGTTCTAATCAGCCGGGCTCTCTCTCTGTCCCACCGCGTATAATGGCCGGCTTCCTGTGGGTCTGCAGAAAGAAAAAGTCGCTTCGCGGTCCGATCTCACTCCACCACGAACACCATCGCCCCCCCGGGCCACACTCTATCATTTACAAATTCCTGCCCTTTTGAATTTGAAGGTCTGCTTCTTTGGATGAAAAAGGAAATGGAATGGAGACTCAATTTAGGGTGAAACTCTTGTTTTTTTTAGCTACCGATCAAAAGCGTAGTTTCTCAGTAATTCATGGTTTCCTAATGGCGAAAGGCGCTGATTGGCACAGCCGCGGTAGAAGCAACGCGACGGAAAACCACTTAATGTCTATATCTGCTGATCCGGTTTATACTGTAGTGCGTGTGCCGACAGGCCAAGATTTTGGAAACCTAAGTACTACCTTGTGGATTTGGGAATCAAATCCAATGTGGAAAATGCATGGCTCTCCCAAGGGACAGATATATACACATACTTAGATGGTAGACCGGCGGTTAAGAGCAGCCTGCCCCAGCCGGCGTGATTTCTGGTAGCGAGGTGCGGGTGCCGGCGAAAACAGCCGGTGGATCATATTGGTTCACCGATCTGAGAACCCGCTATGCGATTTTCCAATTGGTTTCTCCAAGCTTTTTTTTAGCCGAATACGAACGAAAATAAAAGCCTCTAGTTAAAGAGGGGCTACAGTAGACATTATGAAGTGTTTGTTGTCTCCACCAGGCCGAAGGCATGTGGGGAGAGTATGTTTTGCACTCCGTCCGTCCGCGTGTGTGTGTGTGTGTGTGTGTGTGTGTGTGTGTCCGTGTGTCCGTGAACAGCTAATCTCGGCCACCGTTAACCCGGTCGATGCCATATTTTGCACACACACTCCCTGGATGCCAACCATGAACCTCTGCCCCCAAACTTTCCAGAACGGCCTGTTATAGCGCCACCAGGAGGCCGCTTTGTGCAAAACAAGTTTTTCGATGCCATATTTTGCACACACACTCCCTGGATGCCAACCATGAACCTCTGCCCCAAACTTTCCAGAACGGCCTGTTATAGCGCCACCAGGAGGCCGCTTTGTGCAAAACAAGTTTTTGCACAGTACACCTACAGATTTTGTCCAAACATCACGCAAATTGGTACACAGTCTCTCTAGAGCCATTCAACGAAACGGGTCTTTCAGATTTATCAGACTCCATCCTGATTGGTTAAGATTGGCTTCCAAAGTTCACAGGAGTGCTCAGTTTCAAACAAAATGCTGCAAATCATGAACACATCGCGTGATTTCCGTGAAATTGTGCACCCACATTCCCACTAGGCCGTGGACGAAATGCCACATGAACAATTTCAACTCAGCCTCAAGGTGGCGCTATAACTGGCCAAAAAGTGTTTTTACCTCTAACTGCACGGATCTGTGGATAACCTGGTGGAGACCTGTGCCCGGAAGGGCACTTTTTCTAGTTTCAATATGCGGTAAAAAGAAAAGTAAAATAAAAAGTCCTAGGGCGTTACAGATCAGACAAACAAAATACAGTATATTAATAACTTAATAACTCAATTGTGATACTCATTGCTTTTTTCCACAAAATGTCTTTTAGCCCTGACTGCCAGTTTCTATACATTCTTTAATTTAATTTTAATTTAAAATTGCCCAACGTTATACACGTTTTAAAAAGGCGTTAATGGCGTTGTTGGCGCTGTGGGAGTTGATAAAGTCCTTGGCAGACATTGAGTTTTAAAGAGGAAGGATGAACATTTGTGGAATATCCAGACGAAATCACGTTGCTACACATTGGGCACTAGCAGAACTGCTATGTTCACTAGTTGATTGATTTGAATATAATTATATTTATTCCCATGCAAATGGCTCTGTGAGATACTGTACAAAACCTGAATACCTTATTTGACAAACCTTTTTAAATGCCATTTATTCTGACATTTAAAACAACATTTTTACGCTTACATTTTACTGCAGGAGACAGGCTCATTTTCACGCACTCACCTGTGTTGGTCCTGGAATGCAGGAAAGAACCCTCTCAATGTTCTCAGAGGACACATCCACATCATCCACTGCTATGAGCACATCACCTGAGGACAGAAAGACAGTCACGTCAACTGTCCTGAACACAGAAAGACAGTCACGACAACAGAAGACGTCAGAAAGTCAGTCATTTCACCTGAGGACGTAGGTGGTAAGGCCATACAATGGATGTAGATAACATTTTTGTTCCAATCTGTTCAACACATCAGCAAATTCGGTTATCAAATATTTACATGATCTTTCTTGCCTTCAAGTCAGAAAGGATTTGACAAATTTAGCGTAATCACGGGAGGACAATAGCCAGATGTTTAGTGCATTATAAAGATGAACAAGAGTGACTTCAATGGACTTATTTGTCCATTAAAAGGCAGGCTTTACCTGCATGTGCATGTAAGCAGAAAGGCATACCACCATCTCTGTACACAGAGCTATTTCAGGTATTTAAACTGCTCTAATTGTTAAAGCATGGAGCAGTGGAGTATAAAAGTTGCATTACACAGTAACTTGAGTGGATAGTCATTTGTGGTGAAACACAACTGGCATTCCTTTGTCTGCTTAGAACAACTGCACAATGATCAGACCAGATAGCAGAAAATCACTTCAGTATATGCCTGACTCTCAACAACAGACAGCCTTGAGGACTAGCTACCATTTCATTTGCACCAGAATAGAAAGAAAAGACGTACATTATTTCAGTGGGAAAGAATAGAAAGAAAAGCCACACATATGAATGGCTTACGGTACATTATTATTGAGCTAAATTCATGGTCCGTGCTCAAAACCAATCCAAGTTATTCAAGAGCTCATAATTAACCAAAAGTATATGGCACCTGTAATCATTTCCCATCTTGAATGTTTTCTTAGCAAACATCAACATCAGTTGCAATGCACATCCATTCCAGCCTCACCAATAAGGATGTGGCCACACTTGATGGCCGGGCTGTTAGGAACCAGTCCATGAACAGCCAGCCGCTCCTCCTCCCTCCTTCTCCCTGCAGCAGGGTCTCCTGGGCCTCTGGTCCAGGAGGGCCGGTGCACCACTCCAAGCAACGCCTCCAGCAGGCCTCCCCTGTCGGGCAGAGGCGTCGAGGAGGCGCCTCCTCCTCCGAGGCGTTTAGGGTTGAGGTAGACACACACCTCCTTCAACCGCTGCGGCTGGACCGTCACACCCTGCCTTTGGCCCACCTGGTTCTTCAAAATGGACGCCGGCGCCGGTCGCAACGGCAAATCCAAGCCGTCTTTCCCCAGCTCCCCTCCTCCCGCCCTGCGCTGCGACGGACGGCGTTTCCTCCCGAGGATCCTGGCCAGCCTCTTCTTCAGCTTGGGCTCTCCTCCTCCCTTCGCTCTGGAGGAGTCGGAGCAAGGTTATTATAGTTAACTAAAACTCACGAAAAAACTAAAACTAGAATAAATAAATACATTTTCGTTAACTGAAACTAAATAAAAACTAGAACTGCACTCTGTCGAGTGCATACTTGCTTGTTGCACACTAGTAGGCCATAAATGGCCAACTAGTGCGCAAGCAGAGCGCGCAAGTCCTTTCGACCGCTGTAAAATGTCAAATCTCAGTATCTCTGTGAAGGAACGTTTGAAATGATTAATGTTTAGATGTAACTATTTGCTACCTACTTTATACATCTAGTATTATTAAGTATGATTCAAGTTTCTATCTATATAAGAAATACTGTTTTATCGTTGTAGATATATTCTGGATCCCTTTTTAGTTTTTCAGAGACAAATAAATCATTTATATGTGTTGAAAAAAAAAGGTATATAAACTGAATTGTGTTGCTGAACCAAATGACCACAAATGACCATATTTCTTACGTCATCATTTAGAGCTAGTCATACGTATACTATACACTTTATACAGTATACGTCATCTTTTTTTTTTTTTTTTTTTTTTTAAGATATTTTTTTGCGGCTTACGCCTTTATTGATTTTTTTTAAGGGATAGAAAGTAGGCTGACAGGAAACGGGAGAGAGATGGGGGGATGACATGCGGTAAAGGCCGTGTCGGGTCCGGGAGTCGAACCCGCGGCACACCGCGACTGGATCACCAGTCCGGTGCCCAGACCGTTACGCTACGGCCTGGGCCTGTATACGTCATCATTAAGAGCTAGTCATACGTATACTATATACATAATCAGTAAAAAATAAAATAGCAAATTGTGCCTGATCTGCTGGGACCAGAGTACATGGTGTGTATCTAAATGATGACGTAAGAAATATATATAGTATATATATAGTATATAGGCATATACTATATACGTATACACTCTATACTCTATACTGTATAAAGTGTGTAGTTGTAAGTTGATTAGCGGTATACTGTGGTTACTTTGCGCCAAAAACCGTGACAGCTGTTCCGCCATTTGAGGCTTACGCAGAAAAACATCAAATCTGTGCCTGTGTTGCTGGACCAAATGACCACAAATGACCATATTTCTTACGTCATCATTAAGAGCTAGTCATACACATACACACCACGTACTCTGGTCCCAGCAGATCAGGCACAATTTGCTATTTTATTTTTTACTGATTATGTATATAGTATACGTATGACTAGCTCTAAATGATGACGTAAGAGATATGGTCATTTGTGGTCATTTGGTCCAGCAACACAGGCACAGATTTGATGTTTTTCTGCGTAAGCCTCGAATGGCGGAACACCTGTCACGACGAAGGAGACCGGGCGAAAATATTACTTGTGTGCTCTGCTTGCGCAAGTAACTAGAACTGCACTCTGTCGAGCGCATACTTGCTTGTTGCACACTAGTAGGCCATAAATGGCCAACTAGTGCGCAAGCAGAGCGCGCAAGTACTTTCGACCGCTGTAGGTGTAACTATTTGTTACCTACCTACTTTATGCATATAAACACCTAGTATTATTAAGTATGGTTCAAGTTTCTATCTATATAAGAAATACAGTTTTATCGATGTAGATATATTGTCTGATATACTATATGGAGTATGTAGTTGTAAGTTGATTAGTGGTATACTGTCGTTACTTTGCGCCAAAAACGTGACAGATTACACAAATGACCATATTTCTTACGTCATGTAGTATACGTATGACTAGCTCTAAATGATGACGTAAGACATACGTATACATATATATACTATATAGAGTGTGTAGTTGTAAGTTGATTAGCGGTATACTGTGGTTACTTTGCGCCAAAAACCGTGACAGCCGTCCCGTCATTTGATGTTTATGCAAGAAAACAGCAAATCTGTGCCTGGTTTGCTGGGACCAGATTACACAAATGACCATATTTCTTACGTCATCATTGAGAGCTAGTCATACATATACACAACACGTACTCTGGTCCCAGCAGATCAGGCACAATTTGCTATTTTATGTTACACTGATTATGTATATAGTATACGTATGACTAGCTGTAAATGATGACGTAGGACATACGTATACATATACTATATAGAGTGAGTAGTTATAAGTTGATTAGCGGTATACTGTGGGTACTTTGCGCCAAAAACCGTGACAGCTGTCCCGCCATTTGATGTTTATGCAAGAAAACAGCAAATCTGTGCCTGGTTTGCTGGGACCAAACGACCACAAATTACCATATTTCTTACGTCATCATTAAGAGCTAGTCATACATATACACACCACGTACTCTGGTCCCAGCAGATCGGGCACAATTTGCTATTTTATTTTTACTGATTATGTATATAGTATACGTATGACTAGCTCTAAATGATGACGTAAGAGATATGGTCATTTGTGGTCGTTTGGTCCCAGCAAAACAGGCATATACTATATGCATATACTATATATAGTATATAGGCATATACTATATACTATACATATACTATATAGAGTGTGTAGTTGTAAGTTGATTAGCGGTATACTGTGGGTACTTTGCGCCAAAAACCGTGACAGCTGTCCCGCCATTTGATGTTTATGCAAGAAAACAGCAAATCTGTGCCTGGTTTGCTGGGACCAAACGACCACAAATTACCATATTTCTTACGTCATCATTAAGAGCTAGTCATACATATACACACCACGTACTCTGGTCCCAGCAGATCGGGCACAATTTGCTATTTTATTTTTACTGATTATATATATAGTATACGTATGACTAGCTCTAAATGATGACGTAAGAGATATGGTCATTTGTGGTCGTTTGGTCCCAGCAAAACAGGCACAGATTTGATGTTTTTCTGCATAAACATCGAATGGCGGGATAGCTGTCACGGCGGAAGAGACCGGGCGAAATTATTACTTGCGCGCTCTGCTTGCGCAAGTAATTAGAAACGGCAGTCCATGCCCCCCCAGGTTGGCAGAGGAAGTGTAGCGCCCAGGATTACATTAGATAATTGGCACTGGGTGAAAAAGAAAACTGGGTTACAAAATCGTGGGATAAAAAATATTAAAAAAAGAAAAGAAAAAGGGAAAAGAAAAACGATAACTACCGGTAACTGAAACTGTATTGTGTATTTACGAAACTAACTAAAAACTAACTGAAATGATACACAAAATGTCCTTTTGTTTAGTTTTGTTTATTTAATCTGTAACTGAATTTTTAAAATGTTATCTTTTGAGGTTTTTAATACTTACTCTGGCCCTTTTCAATCCTGCACATGACAGTCGACTTATTCATCAGGTGCAGGTTTGAAAAGGTCTGAAAAAACTAATCAAAACTAAACTAAAACCAAACAAAAATAAAAAATATATAATAACTAAAACTATCATCTCAATGATCTCACGATCATTGAGAGCTAGTCATACATATACACACCATGTACTCTGGTCCCAGCAAATCAGGCACAATTTGCTATTTTATTTTACTGATTATATATATTGTATATGTATGACTAGCTCTAAATGATGACGTAAGAAATATGGTAATTTATGTAATCTGGTCCCAGCAAACCAGGCACAAATTTGCTGTTTTATTTGCATACGCATCAAGTGGCGGGTTGGCTGGGACGGTGCATGCATACGGACCGGGCGAAATTATTACTTGCGCGCACTGCTTGCGCAAGTAACTAAACTTCAATGAAAAATCCAAAACTATTATAACCTTGAGTCGGAGCGCTGCTTCCTGTTGTTCCGCGATTCCGTGATGACCTCCGCCTCCTTTTCACTGAAGCGAACGTGATTGGTGGAGGCGCCGTGACTGGCGGCAGCGGCCCTGGCCAGTGCGGCCTCCTCCTCGCCCTCGCTCAGCTCCAGGTAGAAGAGCTCGCCGTTCTTCTGCACGTCGTCCAGCCATTCTGGTTCCAAGTCACTGAGGGACAAACAAAGGAATATGCTGTGTTAGCCTCGCGTAGCGATACTAAGGCCACATTTACACTGGCAGCCAACTGTGGCCTGAATCTAGCCTGTATCAGATCTGTGCCACATCCAGATTGAAATCCGATTTATTTAAATAAGTCTAAATGCAGACAGGTCACATGAAATCCGTTTTGAGTCACATTCAGTGGCGGATTCAAATCTGATTTGAGGAAATCCTTCTCAGTCTGAATGCAACAACCTGATCTAAATCAGATAGATTCCATGTAACTTGTTTGTGTTTAGACATAAGTCTACACAATTATGTAGACCTAGAATAAATGTTATTACTTGCGCAAGCAGAGCGCGCAAGTAATAATTTCGCCCGGTCTCTTCCGCCGTGACAGCTGTCCCGCCATTCGATGTTTATGCAGAAAAATCTCTTACGTCATCATTTAGAGCTAGTCATACGTATACTATATACATAATCAGTAAGAAATAAAATAGCAAATTGTGCCTGATCTGCTGGGACCAGAGTATGTGGTGTGTATATGTATGACTAGCTCTTAATGATGACGTAAAAAATATGGTCATTTGTGGTCGTTTGGTCCCAGCAAACCAGGCACAGATTTGCTGTTTTCTTGCATAAACATCAAATGGCGGGACAGCTGTCACGGTTTTTGGCGCAAAGTAACCACAGTATACCGCTAATCAATTTACAACTACATACTCTATATAGTATATGTATGTATACGTATATGTATACGTATGTCTTACGTCATCATTGAGAGCTAGTCATACGTATACTATATACATAATCAGTAAAAATAAAATAGCAACTTGTGCCTGATCTGCTGGGACCAGAGTACGTGGTGTGTATATGTATGACTAGCTCTCAATGATGACGTAAGAAATATGGTCATTTGTGTAATCTGGTCCCAGCAAACCAGGCACAGATTTGCTGTTTTCTTGCATAAACATCAAATGGCGGGACGGCTGTCACGGTTTTTGGCGAAAAGTAACCACTGTATACCGCTAATCAACTTACAACTACATACTCTATATAGTATATGTATATGTATACGTATGTCTTACGTCATCATTGAGAGCTAGTCATACATATACATACACACCACGTACTCTGGTCCCAGCAGATCAGGCACAATTTGCTATTTTATTTTTTACTGATTATGTATACGTATTGCTCTGTCGAGTGCATACTTGCTTGTTGCACACTAGTAGGCCATAAATGGCCAACTAGTGCGCAAGCAGAGCGCGCAAGTACTTTCGACCGCTGTAGGTGTAACTATTTGTTACCTACCTACTTTATGCATATAAACACCTAGTATTATTATTACTTGCGCAAGCAGAGCGCGCAAGTAATGTGATCGGCCTGGTCCATTTGTCGTGACAGCCGTTCCGCCATTTCAGGACCCCCCCAGAAAAACATCAAATCTGTGCCCGTATTGCTGGACCAATGATGACGAAATGACCATATCTCTTACGTCATCATTTAGAGCTAGTCATACACGTATTTCTTACGTCATCATTTAGAGCTAGTCATACACGTATGTGTATGACTAGCTCTAAATGATGACGTAAGAAATATGGTCATTTCGTCATCATTGGTCCAGCAATACGGGCACAGATTTGATGTTTTTCTGGGGGGGT
Source organism: Protomyctophum parallelum (assembly GCF_964188405.1). Taxonomy (NCBI): domain Eukaryota; kingdom Metazoa; phylum Chordata; class Actinopteri; order Myctophiformes; family Myctophidae; genus Protomyctophum; species Protomyctophum parallelum. Next base: position 25,295,613 of record NC_139716.1, on the reverse strand, counting down.
CCTGAAATGGCGGAACGGCTGTCACGGTTTTTGGACCAGGCCGATCACAGAATACCGCTAATCAACTTACAACTACACACTTTATACAGTATAGAGTATAGAGTATATATGTATACATATATAGTATATGCCTATATACTATATATATACTATATATATTTCTTACGTCATCATTTAGCTCTAAATGATGACGTAGGAAATATGGTCATTTCGTCATCATTGGTCCAGCAATACGGGCACAGATTTGATGTTTTTCTGGGGGGGTCCTGAAATGGCGGAACGGCTGTCACGGTTTTTGGACCAGGCCGATCACAGAATACCGCTAATCAACTTACAACTACACACTTTATACAGTATAGAGTATAGAGTATAGAGTATAGAGTATATATGTATACATATATAGTATATGCCTATATACTATATATATACTATATATATTTCTTACGTCATCATTTAGAGCTAGTCATACGTATACTATATACATAATCAATAAAAAATAATTTACCAAATTGTGCCTGATCTGCTGGGACCAGAGTACGTGGTGTGTATGTAAGAAATATGGTCATTTCGTCATCATTGGTCCAGCAATCCGGGCACAGATTTGATGTATGACTAGCTCTAAATGATACACACCACGTACTCTGGTCCCAGCAGATCAGGCACAATTTGGTACATGCGCGCTCTGCTTGCGCACTAGTTGGCCATTTATGGCCTACTAGTGTGCAACAAGCAAGTATGCACTCGACAGAGTGCAGTTCTAGTTAAGTATGGTTCAAGTTTCTATCTATATAAGAAATACAGTTTTATCGATGTAGATATATTCTGGATCCCTTTTTAGTTTTTTAAAGAAAAATAAATCATTGATATGTGATGAAAAAAAAAGGTATATAAATTGAATTAAAATATGTTATACAGTATAATTATTCTGTAAACGGTGGAATCTCAATACATTAAGGCAGAAGATAGTAGAAAAGATAAAGACACACGACTATTTGATCTGGATTGCACAAAAAGGAAACAAACAGGAGGTTTACCAACTACACTCAGTATAGCAATTGGTGCACAAGTGATGTTGACTACTAATGTAATGGTATCTGATGGATTAGTCAACGGTATCAGAGGATTTGTTGAGTATATTGACTTTGGGAAAAACGGCACCTATGTTACAGTAATACTCGTTAAATTCCAAGACAAAGATGTTGGTCTTAAAGGGATTGTGACATAAAAAAAAAGGTTTTGGAATTGTTCTTATTTTTTTTTAGGTTCTAATCTCAATTGCACCCAAAAAACATGAACTTTTAAAATTCAGTAGATTTTCTGTGATCTGGGGTTTTCTGGCTCAAACAGGTGCTCTGATTTGCCGGCAGTTTGTGATGTAAGAGCCTGCAAATCCCATATATGTCAATGGGATTACACCTACAGCGGTCGAAAGTACTTGCGCGCAAGTATGCACTCGACAGAGTGCAGTTCTAGTATTGATCAATGTTTGCCTGTTTTCTCTCCTAATGGTACCAACATCAATACAGCATGCAGAACTGTGGACAAAATCTTATCCAACGACAACAAAATATATACGGTAATATAAGTTTGGGGTCTGCGAGGCTAAAATGTCATCAAATGGTGGTCTGTGCTGGCTCAAATGCTGAAGAAATAAATGGGCCGTGATATGAAAAGGGTTGAAAACCACTGTCATGTAGAGAGATCAGTAGGCCTAATGCATGGTGTAGTGTTTAAGAACATCCGTCTCTGGAAGCACATGTGGTGGTGCTTCCCGATTTCCAACGTCTGTCTCAATAAAACAAAAACAAAATATACAAAGGTGACTGCCAAATGGTTTGTTCAATAGCTTGCAAATGACAAGGGAGAAACTCTGCTTCTCACATTATCATGAAATGTGCAATGGCTAAAGCTTGTATAGGTATAGAACGTTGCCATGTAAATGTAATAATGTTTTTTTCATTTTTTTGTCCTCCTCCTGAGCACATTTTGATTTCTATCCCGGGGCACTAAATGAAAGAAAACAACAGGCCTCTCATTGGTTTATAGAATGAGACCAATGGAAAACCACACAGTCCAAGCAACAACCAAAAAAGCAAAGTAAAAAGAACAAATTCAGCTGGACTTATTTTCTTTCTTTTGGTCTTTCTAAATGAAGCCTTCGGCAAACGTGTGGTAGGCAGCTCAGAAAAAACCACGTCCATAAATTCACTGAGGAGGACGGCGAATAGCATACAATTATTTAAGAAGGTTAACCGACTAAATTGAAAACATTTCCCCAAAACTATGAAAAACGAGGGGAGGAGAGAGGGGGGAGAGAGTTGGGGACACTCCCTCTCTAGGAGGCCTAAGACCCATACACTTTATTACTACTATACAGGCCTACTTTGTACTTTTATTTCTTGTAAAAACCTCCAACCACTTTTACAACCATGTCTGTTATGTCTGTGGCGCTCTATGTGAGCAACCCAACACGCATTATATTCTTTGCCTGGGCGAACTTGCTTCGACTACAAGGCAGTGATTTTGTGATTTTGTGACGTCTGTCATAAACGGGCTGCACTTAACTCAACTTGACAAACACTCAAGTTATCTACACAGACTACACATGCCATAATAGACGGATTTGCTCCAGCAACCAGCGAAGCAATTCCGTCAATTACCATCCCTAGAGGCAACACAACAGTTTGCATATCAAATTGCAGCTTCCCTGGTAGCCGAGCAACTAAAAAACGTGAATATGGACTTCACATGTAGCCTGTCTGTATAGTTGAATTAATAATCAGGATTTAACGTATACTAGATACATATTTTTAGAATAAACTTTTCTGTGGTCAGGTCTTCTATTAGATAATGTACTTACTGTACTTCTACTGCATAAGAAATCAGATGCGTGCATATTATAGGCCATAGGTAGGTCAGTGGTTTTCAACCAGTGGTCTGGGGACCACCAGTGGTCCTTGAGGGGGTTCCAACATGGTCCCCAGCTAAATGATGGAGAGTTGGTAACCAAATGGAACCTTAATTATATATCTTTAACTCGTAAGAGTGTTAAATGAAACCAAATGGACCCAAAAGAAGGGTTTCATTTTACACTCTCAAGAGTTAAACTATTGTTAAATATCTGCATTACTTAATTAACAAGAAGTCTACACAATTAACGAATGTCGAATTGTTATTTTGACCAACGTTTGCTTGTTATCTCTGCTAATGTACCACATCAATACAGCATTGAATTGTGGACAATATCTTTATCCAAGAATAACAAAATATTGAGGTAAAATCTCATCAAATGGTGGTCCATGGTTCAAATACTGAATAAATAATGGGCCTTGATATGAAAAGGGTTGAAAACCAAGGCCATAGTTAGGTAGTTATAGTGTCTTACTCAGAGTAACTTGATGATGTGGATTCAGTGTCAGTATCACTCTCGTTGTCTTCTCTCTCCTCTTTCTGAAACTTGCGATCAACAGCGCTCTCATCCGGCCTGTTCGAGGACATTTTTACCTCAACGGCGGTTTTCGTGCACTGTCTGAAGAGCTATGTTTTGTTTCTGAAGTGACTAAAATGTTGCTGATGAAGTTTTGAGAGCGAGGAGTAGATCATCTTTCCTTTCCTCGCCATGTTGTTGCCACATACGGGGCTCTCCGGACGGACCACGTGACGTGCGTATTTTCAACGCGATTGGTCAACGACAGCGTTGCCCCTGACAACAGAGATGCTCTGCTAGTAACGCACATTCGAGGTGTTGTCATACCACATTTAGTTTAATTACGTGACTATAGTTTGTGCTGATTTAATACGCACTGGTAACTTGAAATTACTTGGTTGGTGTTTGGAAATTGTGGCATTTTTTCCATTTAGTGGATATAGTCTAATTTATATTTAAATATAGTGTTTAATTTCAAATTATGACACATTTTCTGGAAATTGTAAAACATCACTGTATGAGTCAGTCCCCCAGGCCACTGATTTAAGTGCAACACTCTGGCACGGGCAACTAGAATTTGCACGTGCAGTGACTGTGTCATGAAAGACAAGTTGACTTGGCATCTTTGGCTCCACGATCCACTTGAATAATGCATAAAGCAACAGCAACTCAGCAAGCACTACGACAAAAAATAAGGTCGTTGACTCGTTGCGGGCGATTAAAAAACAAACACAATTGGCTTGTTTAGGGATATCGAAAATTACAAATGAAATACAATTCGATGGATAACATTCAAGCCAAGGGGCTGAATTAATCCACTATTCCACTGAATAATATGCTTAACTGTAATAAATTCTCTCACCCTTGCCCCCCTCATTCGATCGCCCCAGTGCACTGCACGAGTTCTTTAAATCCCCTCCGGCATTCAGTCAACTAAAACTTTTGACAAAAGTAGCCGAAAACAATGCCATTTATTTAGCAATTAAACCATTTAAAGATAGCTACTAACTTAGATCTGACTCACCTGTAAAGGAGAACACTGCGTATAGAATCGAAGTCCTCTAAATTATTAGAGAATGATGCTCCATCCGCAGAAATGCTGAACATTATTTGTCTTTCATGTTGTCGCGAGGTCGACGAGTGCGTTCAGTAAACATGCTCAAACAACGGGGACTATAATATATATCGCTATAGTTTCCCCAATATGAGACACACAACTTTAAAACCTGCAGCTCTGCCAGCCAGCTTGGTCCAGCAAACAATAGTATGGCAGAATAACCCTCCTCAAACAGTCAAACAAACCTGACAATAACAATATTTGTCTATAATTCCTCTGCCTGTCTGTGTCCGAATGATGAAGTCCTCTCACTCTGGATCCTCCTCTGTCTCCTAGTGGGGAAAAAAGTCCTCCTCCTGTTTCTCACGTCAATCACTCGGAGTCTGGACCTGATCCAACTGAATAAAGTAAAGTGCCTTTGAAAGGGAAGGAACTAGTTTGAGTACTTCTCCAGACCAGAGACCAGACCAGACTGCTTTGGATTCATTGAGGATATTCTATTCATTCAGCCCGACCCGACTGCATGGCTGCTCTCATGTTGGCAGGTGGAGTTAAGAGGACTCCCTCAGCTTGTGACACAGTTTGCAAAGCTTTAACTTGTCTGCTACTTTTATCAATAGGCCTATAGGCTACAAGCTTTGCATTTTATTATATTATATATATATATGCACAAAATCCAATTGAGGGGGGGGGGGTATTTTTAACATAGCATATATTAAATGTGATGCTTTTGGCTGCTTAACAATAACAAAATCGCCTCTTCCCCATGTATGTATGTATGTATGCATGCATGCATGCATTATTATTCTACGTCATTCAACAGTTCTAATAGCTAAACCCGAAAATACTCACTCAATTATTTAAATTTAAATGTATGGGTCGCCGCCAGGGGGTGTGAGAACCTTAGAAGTGTTCCAGGCAAAGCTTAGCTTAATACACATCTTCTGAATCCTCTCTTTAAGAATTAGGCTTATTATTTTCTACAGGTATTAATATAGAATAAGCACTCTGATAATACTTCCTCCCTCACTGACCCTTACAATAAGGGCTTATGTGGGGGCCAATAAGGGCAATATGTGAGGGGGGGGGCAATAAGTGCCATTGGCCCTTCAGACGAACATTTGACAAGTAATAATAGGATACAACTTATACAAGCCGTGTGGGGGCGAGCCGTCTCTCTGAGAGAGAGAGAGATTTTTACCTGTAGGCTACTATATTTTCACCTGTACTTTGAGATTTTTCCTGTACTTTTAAACAGAGAGAGGGGGGGGGGGAAGTAAAGTGTCTAGTTATTGTGAGAGTTGAGGGGGCCTCTTTTGTTTGAGTGTGCTGGGTCGTTAGTTACAACAACAACAACAGATCCACGGTGGCAGTGGCAGTGTTTTACCTATACTTGTGAGGACCTCTGCTTGGATTCATGGTGAGTGCTGGGGCACCGACGATCTGCAAGCTCACAACGCGCTGCATGTGTAGCCTACGCCTACGCAACACTTGGAGCTTGTAGATCCTGTTGGTGGCACTCTTGTTCTCCTGTTATGAAATAATGCAGCACCAACGTGAACTTCCTTTTGTTTTTTGTTTTTTATTTTTATTTTTACAAAGGCAATTTAAATAAATGTAAGTCGCATATTTAATATAACAGAAATGCAATTAGTATACGTGTAACGTGTATATCCACGTATATATATATCTATATATACGTTAGTTTCAGACTAATGAGAACGTATTGCTTATTTTACGGTCCAATGACATGAAATGGCACATGGAACGGACCCGACAAAATGACCACCCCCAAAATTCGGCGTGCTCTACGCACGAGTGCGGTGTGCCCTTTTATGGGGTTTGAGCCCCTGCCCCCTCAGTGCTCTCTGCACGGCCCTGCTCTTGTGGCAATATCTGTATAACAATAAAAGGATTAACCTTGTTCCCCTTCCAGCCAGGCGATAATTAAGTGGAATGGCACCTTTTGTTCCAGAGCTCGTTCGGCCCTACAGTCTATGGTTCGGCCATCCATCCTTATAGTTCCTTCCTTGACAAACTTCTCCATGTATTTATTGCCATTTCTCTTGTGGCAGTAGGCCTACCTGATCCTGATCTGGCACCCCAAGCAGGATTAAATAAATAAATAAAAAATTGGGGAGGCACTGGGGGGACACTGGTGAGGCACTGGGGGACACACTAGGGAGGCACTGTGGAGGCACTGGGGGGACACTGGTGAGGCACTGGGGGACACACTAGGGAGGCACTGTGGAGGCACTGGGGGGACACTGGACAGGTACTGGACAGGCACTGGGGGGACACTGGTGAGGCACTGGGGGACACACTAGGGAGGCACTGTGGAGGCACTGGGGGGACACTGGCCGACTCGGGAGGCACGGGAGTCACTAGGGAGGCCCTGGGCAGACATTGACCATGGCTGCATCATCGGCCTGTAGGAAGGGCAGGGCCTGTGTGCAACCCCATCCTGGGCGTTGTCCTCACAGTCACAGGTGAACTTGATCATTTAATTGCAACTGATTTGTCCCTGTGGGCAGGAAACCCTTCAAATAAAAGCACTGGAGAACTCACTTTGGGGCAGGAAACCCTTCAAAATAAAAGCTTAAAAGAAAACACATATTGACCATGGAAACATCCTTGTGGGTCCGTTACAGGCACAATAGTCTCACGTTACCAGACTGTTGCCTCCGCGATTTCCAAACGAGCATTTGGAGATTGTGGAATAGTTGTCTGGCTACGCGAGACTACAGGCACAATGTCTTCAAATTATTGGACTTCCTGTTCACAACACAACACTCACAACACTGTGAATATTTAGTAAACAATAAAAGTATTACCTGTGGGTCTGTTACATGGCTATACATTTCTACTAGACATATTGGTGGCTTAAAGTTGGTTTAAAATCATTGCCAGATGGCAAGGTCTACCGGTGTCCGAATAGGATCAAGAGTAGGCCTACAACTACAACACATCTATTGTTGTTCATTTACTATGGACGTGAGATGTTTGCTTGCTTGATTGATTGATTGATTGATTGATTGAAAATGTTATTAACAGTTCGTTAATAACATTCCGGCAGAATGGGTAGGCCTACAGTTCAAGGAAAGCACAGGTCAATACAAAATCTTCTAAGAGGACAAAACCTTGCAGAAAAAGCGCCACTAAGACTTGTTTATATCAGGGTCCTCCATTTTCAATTCATCAAAACAGTTACAGGCATACCATACAAATATACAAAAAAAAAAATCAACATTTTTACAAATACCGTAGGGTTGATATTCTAGACTAACCCAAATGCTCAAGCATAAAAGGAAACGATACTGCATTCCCCACAGCAGATGGCTGATCCAACAATATTTCATAATTGCATAAATCATATTAATAATAATTTATATAATTTAAAGGTATATTCAGTGATTTCACTCAAAAAACCTTAGGTTTCGTTTTTGGCTGGGACCCAAAGCCTTTCGTCCAATCAGGATAGAGAGTCAAAAACGAAACCTAAGGTTTTTTGACCCCCAGGGGTTAACTGGGGACATGGAGGAACTCCTTATATGGTCAGCACACTCTATTGTAGAGAGGATTATCACAACAAAACAAAAAAATAAGTGATATTTGAATTAAGTGAAATCACTGAATATACCTTTAACCAGAAAACAAAGCAAAAAAAATAGAAATCATTCTAATAACTACTGTATTTGGTGTTGACTGTGACATGGTATTCTACCATAGACGGCTGAATTGAAGATTGTAGCTTACTGTTGACACACCACACAGTAAGGCCTATGTCAATCATTTACGTATTTTATGGCATAAAACCATGGTGTTGGTGGTCAGAGAGAAACTGACACTCCCTGGTCATAAAAACTATGTGAACATGATAAAGGCGACATGGGTCTAAAGGACATTACCTGCCAACCCCTGCTAGGGTGTGCTAGGGGTTTGAAAATAAACAGATATACGTTCGTTGGAAGGAAACTTGATCTGGGCAGGCCTGAACAATTTGTCCGTTAAGATGGTGGCAATTTCTTTTGTTCCGTTGGTTTTCCTTGGGGCTGTGGTTTCTGTGTCTTTGGCAAATGGTATGTAAGTTTAATGTCCTATTGTGTCCTAACTTATGATTATTACTTTTTTGTAAACTCTTTACAGTAGCGTATATAATTTTGTGCTATCTTCCAGTTATACACATGGGATTATTATTATTATGTTATTAATATTAATTAATATTTGTATAGTTTTTTTAACAAAGTTTGCAGTGTCTTAAATTATCATGACTCTCATCAAACTATCAAGTCGTTATAATGAAAATTAGGACATATACAGGTAAATAATATAAAACAATAGAGGTTTAGGACAATATCAAATATAAATATTGCCAATACAAAACAAATATCAACTGTATTAAAAAATAAGTGTGATGTAAAATACACTATAGGCTATATTGTACAGATGTGTACTGCAGTAAGAAATTGCTAAGAAACAGGAAACAATTATATCAGCTCTTGAAGCAGGTGATATAGGCCTATTGGCCTTATATTTGCCATAATCTCCACTTCCGATATTTATTTTTGTAAATAAGGATTAAGGAACAAACTGAAATCAGCCACACAGGGAAGTAACATACACAAGCTGATGCAGAACATACAGTCACTTAATAACATCCATACTGTTAATTCAAGTCTGAGAGTGTACAAAATAGAACTAAAAGGGATCTATACTTTAGGTATATAATACTGAAGACTGTTACATTGAAGTCATTTAGCATTTTCAGACTGTTTACCATGCAGAGATGACATTTTAGGGTATTTAATAGACGCCACATAACATAATACATAATGTATGTAACTAAAAACAAGCCTTGCTTTTTTTTCTTTTTTTGTTTGTTTGTTTACTTGTTTATTTTTCAGACCCTGCTGTCTGCAGCGAGCCACTGAACGAGGGAAGTGGAGATGAGAAGAAACTCATGTATTCCTATGTCCAAGACATGGACCTCTGTCAGCCTTTCTTCTACAAAGGCCAGGAAGGGAATGGGAATCTCTTCACCTCAGACAGGGAGTGTATGCAGACCTGCTCCTCAAAGTTCAGTCAACTCTACCCGGCCACAGGTAGGTCAGTCGACAGGTGCTATAGCAAGCACGGTCAGGACCTGGACGAATTAGTGACGTCTTGATTGGGGTCGTCCCTGGATGAATCGGAGAGAGTCCGATTGAGACCAAATCATATCATAACTAGTCAGATCTGGCTCAGAATAAGCTATATTATTTCAACTGAAGATGTTCTGGAAATGACGCAAAGATCATCCCCATGCATATGGGCTGTGTGTGATCTGGCCTAGTCGAGTCCTGACCATCCTTGAACGTCACCGGAGGACGTCATCATATGCGTCATCATGATTTTTTTGGCTGTGTTTCACTCTCAATAGCTACTTTTTGCTAGGGATGGAGTTTTGCATGTTGAGAGGGGTTGGTTCGATTATTATTATTTTTAACTGTGGAAGATTATACTGGAAGATCTGTTAAAATTAAAAAAAAGAAAAAAAGTTTTTGAAAGAGCCTTTTTGGCTGCAGTGTAATGCAGTAATCTGCATTTGTTGTCAGAAAAAGAGAAATCTGATTTCAGTATTGATATTGTACTGAGGCTGTATTATATGATTTGAACGCCTGGTGAAAATGGTCTCTGTCGGAAGGAAACATCATTACTGTATGTCCAAAACTGTTACTTTTCAGGATTCAAATCAAAATTCAAAAATATCAAAAGTATAGCAGATCTACAAGCTCCAAAACGCGATTTGATGGTTTTATGGGACACTGTGGTAGGCCTATTGATCAGTAGGGCATTACGGAAAAAAAACACAAAAAGTTTTAAATTAATATAGAGATAAAAAGAGCTTTCTGCCTGACAGCAACACAGTTTTAGTTGGCTTAATGCAGTGGTTAAACCTTTTCATGTCAAGGACCCACTAATTAGCCCGCGGACCCCCATTTGAAGAGATGCCAGGGACCATGGCATGGGATGGGATGCCCCATAAGAGAAGTTTTTACGGCTCTAGCAGTGATTCTCAATCCGTTTCATATCAAGGACCCCCAGTTTGACATGCATTAGTCTACGGACCCCCATTTAATGGCATTTCTATCTCTGAGACTGGCAATTGATATTGTAAATCAATATTAATTTAACTCAAATGGAATCAAATGGAACCAAATGGACTAACGGGTGCATTTGGTTCCATTTGTACACTCTCAGAGTTACAGACCCATAAGGGTCCATTTGGTTACAAACTATCATTTAGCTGGGGACCCCCTGGAACTCCCTCAAGGACCGCTGGGGGTCCCTGGACCCCACTTTGACTCTGAATCTAATACACACTAGTCCTGGTATGAGATGTTAATGCCAGATGAAATAGGGCGCCTAAAAGTAATAAAATAATCTCCATTGTGGTTTGGTCCAACAGAAGAGGAAGTTTGCAAGCTCCCAGTTGATTATGGCAGCTGCATGGCGATGTTATTGATGTACCATTACGACGCAGTGGAGAAGAACTGCCGACTCTTCCACTACGGTGGTTGCCAAGGAAACGGCAACCGCTTCGATACGAGGGAGAAATGCCAGAAGACGTGTATGGGTATGTTCATGTATTATTATTATAATATTATTACAAGAGTTTTCAACCCTTTTCATTTCAAGGCCCATTATTTATTCGGCATTCGAGTCACAGACCACCATTTGATGACATTTAGCCTCTCAGACCCAAAACTAAAGAATATGTTGTTGTCGTTGGATAAGATTTTGTCTACAGTAGGCTTAATGCAGATGTGTAACCATAATTTAACTCTTGAGAGCGTAAAATGAAACCAAATGTATACCATACGAGTCCATTTGATTTGATTTTACGCTCTCAAGAGTTAAAGATCTATAAGGGTCCATTTGGTTACCAACTCTCCAGCATTTAGCTGGGGACCACGTGGAAACTCCTCAAGGACCACTGGTGGTCCCCGGACCACTGGTTGAAAACCAGCTATATTGTATACCTCACTCTTACAAGTGGTTATTACCACCAATTTTATTTTTATTTTTTCCCCCTGTAATTTTAAGAATTATTGTTAGCCTACTTTATTTTATTGACTTACTAATAGAGGCTACTCTCTCCACTATGTCCTCGAGTTGGAGGACACACTATCCACTGAACCACTAATAATGCATTTGTACAGTTTTCTAAGGACATCAAGTAGCATAGTGGATGTTGTCCACTAGATGTCCTCATTGATTTTTGTCTCTTTCTGCAGCCAGACTAGGCAGAAGTGGAGTTATTCCTAATCCAGATGAAGCGACCACTGATGCAGGTAAGTGAATACACAAATGATGTCATTCAATACATGTCTCAACAAAGACAGAATAGGCAGAAACTGCGGCCACCTACTGTGTTCACAAGTAGTACTGTCTGAAGCTCATAAATCATCATCACTGAGCCCAGAATTCTGTCTTGTAACAGATTGTTACAGATTGTTTTTCATGTTTAGTGTTTTGTCTGATCAAATATAATTAATATATATTTAGTTTTTTTACATTCACTTATTTACATGGCTATTGTTTTCTTTATCACAAAACGATGTAACCTTTCAGTCTTGTTTTGTCTAATTGCTTGAAACACAAGAATTCTGCTGCCTTTCTGTACCAACCGTATTGTATGTATACTACTGTATACGTATATGTAGACACACACTGGCACTCTGAACCTTAATCAAAAGTACACGCTGCCTGATATTAGTGATATATAAATAACGTCCATAGCATATCATGCACAGTATATATCTGCTGCTATGCTCATGCACCTTACCTCAGGTACAGTACATAATATGTGTAAATATTTAAATCGTTTTTTTTCTCTTCTCCTTGCCCCCTTTCTTCGCCTTCCCTTTCTCTCTTTTATGGAAATAAAGCAATGCAGCTTGCACCAAAACAAATTTCACCCACAGGTTTACACCTGTAAACCTGTTATGTGACAATAAAGTTGATTCCTGGTGTTTTATTTTAAGAAGAATAAATGATTCTTTATGTTCTTTTATTACATCAAATGATCTCCAATGTGTGTGTTCTGTTTGCTATAGGACTGATTGTGGGCATTCTAGGAGGAATCATTTTTGGAGTGTCTGTGATCATCGGTGTCGTTTTCATTGTGAAGGAAAGGTAAGCGTACGAACGGCACATTCAAGCACATTTATGTATCATAATTACTCAACTTGCTGTTGGAAAGTAACTAATTTACTCGAGTAATGTCCAAAGTACAAATTTGAGGTACGATTTACACATTTTAAACCTTCTACTCCACTACATCTCAGAGGCAAATATTGTACTTTTTACTCCACTACAATTATTTGAAAACCTTTAGTTACTTTGTAGATTTGGATTATTATTACAAAAAAATGCATTAACCACTTATTTTAAATTGTGTCTATTTGAGAATACAAGCTCACAACACGTTGCATTGTGAGCTTGTAGATCTGCTATTTTCAAAAGATCTTAATACATAAATGATACCTTGCAAAACGGGACATTCCTACTTTTACTTTTGGTACTGTAAGTATATTTTGATGCCAATCCGTTTGTACTTTAATACATTTTGGTTACTGAACTTTGCAGTATTAATACTTTTTGCTGAAGTAAAAAAATAAAGTAGTTATTTTCCCACCACTGTAATTACTGTTGTCCCTGACTTCTATTTTTGTAGAAAGCAGAAAGCCAAGAGAAAAGGGGGAAAGCAGGACCCTGACGATGGGACGGAGATGTCGCCTACGATGGGAACTGTGTGAGAAGACAGCATTTTGGGAGCCCAAGCTACTGTATGCATCCCATGTCTATAATAGTGCATGATAAACATACTTATAAATAAGGCATTTTAACCTACTGATGACTGTAAGAGTACGCAGAAATATTCATAATTCTTTCTAACAATAATCTTAACACGACTCATAAACCAACTAAGTGGAAAAAGCAGCACTCCAAAATAAAAGATGCAAGACTGTCTCAGATGCAATTACTCATGTTTATTTGAGAACGCTGATTTCATTATGAGTATAGACTATACTTATAACTGTAATCACAGCCAAACCCATGACTGAACTGTACCCATTCTGCAAACTGTTAATACAATTACAATGCTCAATCAATCAAGCAACCAATCAATCATCCATGAGCAGATTATAGAATGCTTTATAATCTATATTGTTTTAAAGCATTATGAGTATATGAGTTCTTATAACTATAATGTTACAGTGTCGTAAGATTATAATGCACTATACGTATATTTATAAAGCATTATAGACAAGCGTGCATAGCGAGTGTTACCTATCCTGTTCTGCTTGCCTAATGATATATTGGTCCTAGTTGGACTTTTATTATTGACGGAGACAAAATGGCTGTTTTAATGCTTAGGACGGACACATGTCAGTACTGTACATGTAACACAAGAAATGTTTCAGTGTTTAGTGACAATTATTTGGATGGGCGTTTTTTAACTTATAAATTGTCCAAAATCTTCTCTGATGACCTAGAGGCTATTAAAAACACTGGCATTGTGCATGCGTGCATACTGTGTATATTATATAAATATATATATCTGTTTTTACACTATTTTAACCCTATGGTTATTATTAACCCTATTAGCCCCCCTTCTGTTTTCTCCTATGCAAAATTATAGTCGAACAACAAGTGCACAACACTTCACATTGTGACTTGTTGTGAGCTTGCAGATATTCTGTTTTTGCCAATTGTATCTGCCCCCAGAATAGGGATGACGGGTTCCATGTGGTTAAGTTGTTGCATTGAAACTAAAACCAGGGGAGTTGCTTCCTTGGAATACTGTAGCCCATACATACAACTGGTGGCCCCCATCTTCACTTAATGTGGGCTCAGGTTAATATCGGAAAACTGGTATATTATTAATTTCAGCTGTTAAAATTCCAAACATTCAAACATGCTTTAATTACTTTGTGGCTTTTTTATGTCCAAAGTATTAGTTAACATAAGTAAAGTAAAGTAAAGTAAATGCCTGTGGAACTAAATAAACATGTTACTTTTCAGGGGTTCAATTCAAATATTGCAAAAACTGCAGATCTACAAGCTCAAAACGTGTCACACTGACACGTTTTGAGCTTGTAGATGTGCTATTTTGATACGACAGTATATTATGCAATGTAGCCCTCTGGAGTGAGCGTGGAACTATAGTGGCCCTCTGGAGTGAGCGTGGAACTATAGTGGCCCTCTCCATCTTCAAAGTAGCCCACCCAGCTGCTGTAGCCCATGACAACGTTGCGCACCAGCCCAATAGCCATTCAAAATAAAACATAACGATGACAATTACTATAGTCTGGTTATATACTGGTTATATATATACTATGGTCTGGTTGCCATATTAGGGCAACCAGCTGTGAACTATATATTTTCTTACATGTGATGTAATATTTGTAAAATGTTTTCTATGAGGCTGCATACTGTATAATGTAATGAAGAATGAAATAAGATGCGTTTTTTTAAACCAACTTTGTTCATCTGCATGCAAAAGATATTGATGTCTGAATAAAAACTACCCATTGTTAGTTTTTGAGTCATGATTATTGTAGTTATTGTGACACCCCTAGTCCCTTTTTAAAAGCATCCACGGACTGTGGTGCTCTCAGGTGGTCGGGGAGGGCGTTCCACAGCCGAGGAGCAGCTGAGCAGAAGGCCCGGTCCCCCATGGTGCGGAGTTTTGTCTTTGTGCTTTTGAGTGCGTTTGATGTACCAGAGCTGGTGGAGGCTGGGGGTTCAATGAGTCCCTTTAAGTATGGAGGGGGGGGGGGGGGAGTTGCTGTGGATGCACAGATGGGTGAGGAGGCAGACCTTGTATTCTATCCTGAAGGAGACGGGAAGCCAGTGAAGGGAATGGAGTACGCGTGTGATGTCTTCAATCTCTAAATCTCTCAAATCTCTCATTTATCAGACACTGGTCTAACTGCATCTAGAATACATTCTACATGTCGTGAAGGTGCACCATTTTAGTCACTGTGCTGCTCTAACACCTATATTCCTGATGATCTGAGATCTGCTACAACTGTGTCATCTTTAAAATGCTTGCTTAAAGGGATTATTATTATGAAGTTTTAGGTGGTGAATGGCCTTAGGAGAGGGGTGTGTCTGATCAAATTGCGATAACAAATCTAAATATTGAATCAAGCCATTGAAATACTACTCTGAAGTGGACACAAAAGCCAGAGTCGACATTACTGTATAATGCCATTATAGTGTGTGTGTGTGTGTGTGTGTGTGTGTGTGTGTGTGTGTGTGTGTCCTGTGTGAGTGAGTTGTGGGGGTGTACTGGGAGGTCATAAACGTATGATGGTATGATAGTATCCTATGAGTGTGTTGAATGGGTGTGGTGGTTTATAATAAATGCTGTATAGTGTGGATCTCTGTAAATAGTTTGTATATATAGCTTCAGTAGTATACTGTGGACTTGATTGTATGAAATATGCAAATACAAATACAACTGACATGACATAAAAATCTAATCACTGGGGTGGAAATTAAGGAAAGATATGAACTTTGCATACATAGATTACAGTCAGATTGTTACAACATTCAACTTCAACACTGATTATAATGTTCATGATGTCAGCCTAGTGGTGTGGTGGTGGAGTCTCACAGTCACAGCTGTGCCCCTTTCATGGTGAGGAATGGGTTAATGTATTCAGCGCAGAAAGGAAAGGGGAGGAGAGGAGTCAGTGGAGAAAAGAAAAGAGAGGCTGATCTTTCTAACTTCTGTGTTCTCAAGAGAGAGACAGATTGGACAGTCAGAAAGGCAGATACACACAGTAACTAAAAAGCAGCGTTGGTTCAACTGGAAAATATAAGTGCAAGTTCACAGACAGCACTCTCAATGAGAAGTGCTGACTGCTGTTTATTTTATTTCCAACGACAAAGCAACAAACCCATGCATGGACGCTGTTTAAAAGTCCAGAGAGAGAATGTGTGTGTATGATTGTTAGTTTATCGTTTTGGTTTTATTGGGACTACAGACAGTACTGTCGGCAATGGAGGCTTTTCTCCATGACGATTTGGCAACTTTGTCGGATTTGGATGAAAACAGTTTGTTGGAGTCGTTAAGCCAGCGTTTCAAGAAGGATCACATATATGTAAGTAGTACTGTATATGATTTATTCTGACGTGGCCATGCATCCGCCTGTCTGTGTCAGAAGTTCTGAAACCTAGCTCAAACCAACCAACCATTTCGTCTCATGATGTCTTGTGTGCAGCATATTATGGTCTACCCTACCGTATGTGTTTATCTTGAGTTGACTGTATTTCCACGTATAATAATCAGATATTCCGCTGACATTGTGTCTTGTCAGCATCGCGTGGTCGGGTTTTCCTAAAAACAACTGTCTGGAAAGCATGCACTGACAGACTGACCAATATCTCCACAGACCAGAGTTCTGGAAACTATTTCTTTTTAAGACAGATTTATTTGCTAGATAAAAATAACAGGCTTTAGATTCAGTGGCATTAAAAGTCACAATATAACCTCAAACCCGGTTCCTAAGATGTGGAGTGTGTGGACAATAATGAATCTATTCTTGGGAACAAACTGTCATTTATCAACCCCTCCTCTCTCCCCCCTCTGTCAACAACAGAACGGTGGGTTTTGAAATGATTTATCTGACAACTAAGTTCCATAAAATGTCACACCTGACTAGTGACTAAACAAGCTACTGTACTGAGTAGCCTACAGTACAGTACTACCCACCATTGTATTATGGCATTATTTTGTCTACACACTTATAGGCCTACTACTTGTTTTGTGTCAAAAATGCCCTTTACCTGGATTCAGACAAAACAATGTAGGCCACTGAGAACACCATACTGTCTGTTTGTCTTCGAACATCCAGCAAGCAATGTCACTTTTATTTGTCTTTCTAGAATTGAGGCGTTATCTTCAGTCTTCAGTCAATTTTTATATTACGTTATTGAGTTTAACATATTGTGGTTTCCTTGTATTCAAGTTGTATGTCTGTGTTGAGAATTGCTATGCAAATAAAGTTGTATTATTGTTCAGTGACTGTACAGAGCAGTTAAAAGTTTCTTAAAGCTTGTTGTTTTGGTTCTGTTAAACCGGTTTATCAGCAAATATTTCTTGCTGGATGGAGGTTTGTTTATATACAAGCAAGGGCACTGTGTACATTACATTTTGTCACTGACTCACCAAGACAGTTTCACCTAGTAAACTGACTCACTAATTTTGTCTTCTTTTGTCTGTTCCAGACCTACATTGGGGATATTTTGGTGGCCATAAATCCCTTTAAATATCTACCTACCTATGAGAAAGAGGTAAGCGCTCCAGAGGGACACAGTAATGTGGAGTTCAGCCGTTTTTACTTTTGACCTCTCACCACTGCCCTGTCAAAAATGCCAAATTACTGCTAAATAATAATAATGTTTATTTACGGTTTACAGGCAAACAATACATGCAAACTAAACAATATGGTTTCTGTAAATCGTAAGGTTATGATTATCAAAATAATTAAACAAATCAAACTTTATTTATAAAGCATGTTTAAAAACGACTGTCATCGACCAAAGTGCTGTACGGACTATGGGTAAAAAAATACAATAATAATACAATCAAATATCAGTACAATCAAAATAGTCAACAAGAAGGCAGGAGGTGATCAGATCAAAGGTTAAACATTAAGCTTTGCTGTGATTAAATGCCAAGTAAAAAAGAATGGCCTGGGCGGATCTAATGTGAAGAGGAAGGGCCATTCCAGAGAGGGGCAGCCACAGCAAAAGATTCGCCCCTGGTTTTGAGTTGGGCAGTTTGCGGGGTCAATAATGAGAGGTGTGAGCTGACCTCAAGGCTGCAACCGGTTTATGGTGTTCAATAAGTTCGGCCAGGTAGAAGTGTGGCCAATCCAAGGCCAGTCCATTGAGGGATTTAAAGGAAATTATCAAGATTTAGTGCGATTGTCGCAGGGTTTGAAATAACCTTAATGCCTGCGTTTACTTTTTACCTGGAAGAATGTAACGGCACACCGCTATTCCAACCCTTAAAAAAAGGGTTTGAATGCTTGGAATTCTATCCATAGTCACTCTAAAAATGTTGCCATTCACCACCACCAAAACAGTTAATTTTCTTTATGACTATAGACCCAGAGTTGTGAGAGACCTTCAATTTGGGTCAATTGCAACCAGGGAGTGTTGACTTGAACAGGATGAGACAGGATTAAATGGACCATTTAGTAGAAGATTGCATGTAAATCTACCCAAAATGAAATGACAGGTCACTACCTGAATCTAGTCCACAGCACAAATTCTCCTTCTATTCAAATAAAGATGGCCAGCATACTTAAGCATTTTAGATATTTTTGACTTAAAATGTAAACAGTCTAAAATGCTCATGTATACTTTATAGCATTTAGCTAGCGACTCACAAATTGTAATCACCAGTCTTGGGTATTGAACCTGAGACCTCTGCTATACCCTATATGGCTATGCCATCTTGCATATCCTGACCTATGTCAATGTCATTGAATAGATCCATTCTGTGTTCAACAACAATATTTCACATACTTACGGATTTGACTGATATGCCTCACATACTTCGGATTTGACTGTCACCGTTTTGACCTCAGACTTCTTCTTTTGTGAATGTACAGGTGTCTGAAAGATATAAGTGCCATGAAAAGAACGACTTACCACCCCATATATTTGCTGTGGCCACTAAAGCTTATCAGTCCATGCTGGGTAGACTGGCTACAGGACCAAGGAACCAGTGTATAGTCATAAGGTAGGTCTGTCTTCAAGCGCGTGCGTGTGTGTGTGTGTGTGTGTGTGTGTGTGTGTGTGTGTTATATGCTTTGTATAGTATACACGGTATAGCTGTACATGTGAGTATTGGGCCAATTTTGCTGCCATCTAAAAGATGAGAATCATGTAAGGGCGAGGCTGACGTGATGTAGGCAACATACCTGCAGGCAGCTAATAAGGTTAATGATGGGTGTGGTATATAGGTGTGTGAGAATGATCTTCTTACCAGCTGGAAACAGTTGTCAGTTGGCCTTTTGTCTGGTGTAACCGTATTCAGTTATTCAACACATACACCCCAAACCTCAGTACACTGGCAGCCTTTTATACTCAGCTGAGCTGATTGAATATGGACTGTACCATTCTACAGGGATGTTTGAACATACAATGCATACATAAATAAACATTCAATACATAAATAAGTGACCTTAAGCCATACAAATATTACCAGTCTCTGTGAACTACTCAAGTTATATCATAAATAATTCCTTACACACTACAACATAAATAAGCAACCACAAGTTAACAGCACATGTATCTTAACCCCCCTCCCCCCCTGCTATCCTGACGTGGTCCAGCCCAGTCCTTACTGAAACACATCACAGGAAATTGTTAGGCATTCATTCAAACCTCAACAATAACACTCCACATTATTGCACTTTTCAAACATATTGCACCTATAACCTATATTGCGCCTGCCTACCATGATTTACCACACCCCAAACGTTTATTGGTCTCCCCAGGTGGAACTTGTTGGCTGAGTGGCCAGCTCAGCTAACCAGGAAACAATACAATCATGACTGTGCAAAATACACTGTGCACTGCAAGTTACTAAAGTGCCAAATATGCTGTGCAAAATAAGTAACACATGGCCTCTCTGTTACAGTGTGCCTAGAGTGGTCATGCCAGTTGACAAAGTCATGGCAGTAATGTCACACCATAATGTGTGTTTTTAGCTGAAGCTGTATTGCTCACTTTACCTTACAGTGTACCGGTTTAGATCCACTTTTACCACTTTCAACCAATTGTGTTATAGATGGACATTTTCAAAAGCTCTACAGTATCTACTACAAGGTTGAAGGTTCACTATTTATGATGAAGTACATACTGTAGATAGGGCTTAAGTGGTTAATTGTCATATTAGTCCTACACTATTCAACTTTGAAATAGTCATACACTATTCAAATATTAATTCAAGATTTCATATTTTAGAGTATGCGTATTCTGCTTTAGATTGTATGGACGCATATAACATAGGTGCTCAGCTTCCCCAAATGCAAATAGCAAAGTAGCCACAACCGATATTTAAAGCAATAAACTGTGGACAAATGACTTCTGCTGGCTGAGACAGCAGGATATTGAGCAAGCACAAAGATAAATGGGTTGGACGTAAAAGCCTTAGTTTTGGGTGATAGGCGTCGTGTAGGGTTTAGTATACGGATACAAGAATGCTTGCCCCAGAACGCGCTCGCCCCAGGTCACCAGTAACGTAACCTCAATAAAACTATGCCTAAACCTTAATTTAAAATGAAGAAAATGCCAGCACTTATTACATTTCGGCCTTGTTGACCTTCGTCAGTCAGGCTGAGGAAGGCCAACCAGGCCAAAACGTGTACGTTGTTCACTCTCGTCAGAGGTAAATAGAATCATGAAAAAAGGACATGTAAAGAGTGCTGGCATTTTCTTCAATTCAACTTTTATCTTCGAGCCTTAATTGCACCTAGAAGGATTTTATTTTCCTAACCTTGATTCTATACCTGCACTTGATGCGCCCAGACCTCTGTTTATGCTATAGTGTCTTATGTCTGTTGTTGTCCTGTATTGTTTGTAAACCACTACTCTTGCTGTAAACCCTTCTGGGACATTAATAAAGACCTTGAACCTTGGAGTGCTGCGGCCTGCGGGATGTCTGCTTCGGCAGTACTTTTGTTTCTCAGTTATTCCATAAGTAAAACTATGCCTAACCCAACTTATTCCTAACCTTAAACCTCAGTAAAACAACAATACAAGAACCGCTGGGGGCGAGCGAGTGTGTTTTTTTTAGGCAGAGCGTTCCCATTCTGGTTACCTTAGGAACCAGCGGCTGGTTGCTGCTTTTAGCATTTGAACTTCTATTGTATTGTTGCAAGTCAAGCCCATGGCTCTCTCCTCACAGCCTGGACAGCCTCTGAATGGGGCCCCCCTCGCATTGGTTTACGAGTCACTAATGAATGAGCCGGTCAGCCAGCTATGGATTGTGAGGGACTGAACCAGGGCGATAGTCACCCGGGGCAACAAGGATGTATATAAGATGACCCATAATAACCCTTTTTTTAGAATGACAAAAAGGGGGTGAGGGGAGCCTCCCGCTTGCGTACATTGTGACGTGCCATTTAGAGCGTAAGAAGACTATTTGCGCACACAAAGGGAAACTGGAATCTTTGCACTTTATATGTACACATGAATTCGGATATGTGCAATTGTTTTACATTGCATGGTATATCTTTGTTGTACATATACTTTGTTTGCATGTGCTGTGTAAAATTATACTCACATACTGTATTATAGATAAATGAAATTGTGTGCATTGATTGATTCAAGTATTTATTAACAGTTTGCAGAATTACAGTACATTTCAAGCACACTATATACACGTCTTCTATATAGCCAAAAAAGGAAATCAGATTTTACGAGGGCTAGTTTTGAATTGCAGCCGTTCGTAGGTGCCTTTTGAGAGCAGTTTTGAAGGAGTCAAGGGATTAGCATGTCTTAATGACCGTTGGTAGGGCGTTCCACATTTTGGTGGCATAGGAGCAAAATTAATTTAGTCCCTTGTTTGTGCCAAATCTGGTTTGTTGAGCTCACTCTGGTGTTGTGGGTGTGGACTTCGTTGACATTAAAGGTATATTCAGTGATTTCACTCAAAAAACCTTAGGTTTCGTTTTTGGCTGTGGGACCCAGCCTTTCGTCCAATCAGGATAGAGAGTCAAAAACGAAACCTAAGGTTTTTTGACCCCCAGGGGTTAACTGGGGACAGGGAGGAACTCCTTATATGGTCAGCACACTCTATAGTAAGGAGGATTATCACAACAAAACAAAAAAATAAGTGATATTTGAATTAAGTGAAATCACTGAATATACCTTTAAGGAAGTATTTAGACAGGTACATGGGTATCTTGGTGGTGTATCGAATTTTGTGGACCAGACCCATTGCAAGATGCTGTACTCTGACAGGCTGGAATGGCTTAGGGTTGACGACAAAGTGGGCAGGGGTATGGGCTTGATACAGAGCTTAATTAATGTAAATTATAACATACTGTACATTAACTACTTTCAAGGCATACATTTACAGAAATGTCAAATGGAGAAGAAAACAGATCTCACAGGCTCACGTGTCCCAAATCGCAATAATGTGACAACTTCAGAGCTTCTAGATTGGATATTTTCACGATAATTCATACAACAAAGTCTATAGGGCTTGAGAGAGATGCCCTTATAACAATGGGGCTTGGCTCAAATTGTTTACAAACATCCATATTACAAATGGACTCAAAATGAAAAAAGACATTTGGCAGCCAAATCTCCCAAGCCCGCATTAACCTCTCTACCAAATTGATAAGCAGTTGGTAATCCTGCACAGCACTACACCACCAGAGATGGTTTGCATGGGCAAATAAGGCTTGCAAATGGTGTACATGATGGATCTAACACAAGTTGCACTCATGTCTCCCCAGCTTATACAAAATCTGATTTTAAATGGTGGTTTGTTGTGGCTCCAAAGCCTATAGACAAATTCAGAAACGGGTCTCAGCTTACGTATTTATAGGCGGACTCGACATAGCTGCGGGGTTTAAACCCTCACCAGGCGCACCTCTTCTACTACAGTGAACGTCTGCCTCAAAACTGCCTCAAACGTTACTGGTTACTGCCTCAAACGTTACTCTTTTTTCTAACACTAACATTACAAAGATGCCCAGAACATCGAGATGAACCTGTTTAGTTCATGCCTGCTCCAACAGTATTGGCAACATTAAAAATAAAATAAAAACGGAATGTCAAAATATCCACCGCAGGGTCAGAGCCATTGAGTAATGGTTGAGATGAAGCAGTGTTTTATGAACACATGGCTGCTGTACTTTATACCTCATACTAAGCATTTAAAGTATGAGGTATAAAGTACGGCAGCCCTCCATGCAGCATGTGATCTCAGATCAGATCCCCCTGTGGCCCCTTCCACAGCCTATGTTTAAATTGTGGTTTGTTGTGGCTCCAAGCCTATGTCCCATGCAGCATGTGATCTCAGATCAGATCTAAAAATGTCTTCTACATCCTGACAGTTTTCTGAAAAAGCTATGTTTCTATACGTCAGTGATTTCTCAAAAATAGCAGACCTACAAGCTCATAGCGCGCCACTCGGTGGCGCGCTATGAGCTTGTAGATCTGCTATTTTTCAATAGCTAAAGCATAACGTAATGCTAAGAGGCTGGTGCAAACTGCAGGGCCAATTTGGCGATTAGATTAACTATCGTAGGGGCTCAATCCATGGAGAGACATAATACTAAAGGAAGCAAGAATGTTTGTATATATTTTTGTACATGACCAAACTTTTCATTATTGTTGCTTGATCGTTTATAGTGTCGCTTTAGTAAATGGTAAATGGTGCCTTCATATAGTGCCTTTATCCAAGGCGCTTTACATAGATTGTGCACTCACCCATTCACACACATTCACCAACCTGCACATCAGGAGCAATTAGGGGTTTTCAGAGTTTTGCTCAAGGACACTTCGACACCAACTCTGGGGGAGACAGAGTTTGAGCTGGCAACCTTGTGGTTCCCATCCGGCCACTTTAGCCCTGAGCCACAGCTACCCCGGCCCTTAGCGATCCGGTTTTCTCTGAAAAAAAAAGTTTGAATCTATTCTAATAAAGCTTGTTCTTTCTTGCAGTGGTGAGAGCGGTGCAGGGAAGACGGAGAGCACCAAGCTGTTACTGAGGCAGATCATGGAGCTGTCGAGTGCCAACACTCAGCTTGAACAACAGATCTTGCAGGTAGGCTACGATCCAATCCAACAGACTCCTGCAGGGCAGGCCGATTCATTTTGTACCCATTCTTTTTGTTTTGTTTGCACTCTCTGGACTATGCCCTCGCTGCAGTCCTTAGTGTGAGATACGCCCATATCACTGTCGTTACAGCATGCCATACTTATGTAGATGTATCTCTTTTTCGGCTATCATCGCTATTTTAGCGTTTAAAAGCGGGATGTTTACTCGCAGCCCATAAAAAACTGGTCCTCCACCTCCACTGAAAATGGGTCATGAGCCTTTGTTTGGGAAATACTGGCTCATAGTATCTACAGTAGATGATTCAAGGAGAGTCTTGCAAAATATGTGTGACTGATTTTAATTGTTACATTATCTTGTGAGGTGACGTCATGATGACTCAAAAGTCACTCAAATGTTATAATAATAGCCTCAAAGTCCATTTCTCTTCAATCTTTAGTTTACACATGTTTTATATTTGTCATTCTCAGGTCAATCCCCTTCTAGAAGCCTTTGGAAATGCCCAGACAGTCATGAATGATAACAGCAGCCGCTTTGGGAAGTACATGCAACTACGCTTCCATAACTCTTCAGGTGAGGTTTTGTGCATGTCCTTTTTATAATTATATCAGGCTTTTCTGCCTGATATAATTAAAAGAGGGAGAGAGAGAAGGGGGGAGACATGCAGCAAAGGACGTCATGAACGGGACTCGAACACGCAAGAAGATGTCAGGCCAAAGCCTATATGTGGCATGCGCCTGGACCACTATGGGGGGAAAAAAACACTAAATTAAACGTTTTTGGAAATGTTTGTACATTTTTTTCATCTTTGCCCAGAATTGGGACGCAAGAGTTGATATGGTTAAAATGACAGAAAGATTAGGTAAATCTTGTAAAGCTTAATTCACTTCTGAAGGGACTATTTTAGGATTGGCTTTAGGGTTAATTAGCTTCAAGATTACTGTCATTCATGAGCATACAGCTGAACAAAAAGCCCTTTCTGACTCGCCAAACACCAAAAAAGCATAATACCACACAGGAAATTACAAAACAAAAACAGGGTGCCTGTGGCATTTAATTAACATGCAGTGTGTCCACCACCCTTATGTAGACATTTTGAACAGAGAAAATAAACGGAAGTAGAGATATTAAAAACTGATTTGATTATCTCACCGTCTCATTATCTTTTTGGCATATTGTTAATGAAATGGCTGAATGCAAAGTACATTGTAAAGCAGTTTAGAGAAAGGCGCTACTCCATTTACCGTTTACAATCATGACCTCGTGCCTCATGCATGACCTCATCATGCCTAACACATGACCTCATGGTAATTATAATGTTCTGGTATAGTGTCCGAAACAGAGCAGTCATAAAGGCAATGAGGTCATGGCATGGGAGGGGAGGGGAGGGGCAGTGTGTGTGTGTGTGGGGTAGAGGTGGGGTGCTCACTCGCAGCATGTGATGGGAGGCAGCCAGGCGTTTAGCAGTCTTGACAGCCTGGGGATATAGCTGTAACAGAACCTTGCAGAGCTGGTTCCGATGCTGCCAAGTGTTATTAAGTAGACGTAGGTAGTAGTGGTGAGACTTGTTGAACAACGTAAGACCTATGCATGTGGTGTTGTGTGTTGTCCTGCGATTAGTAGAGAAAAGGGCAAACTGGCTTGAAAGTTGTCAACCCATTCCAGACAGGAACCTTTGTGTTTTAAGCATTATGTTATACTTTAGCTATTGAAAAATAGAATATCTACAAGCTCCATCTGCCATTTTTGAAACATAGATTTTTCAGAAAACTGTCATGATTTATAAAACATTTGTAGAATCTGGTGTCAGTCCAAAATAGGTTAAGTCAGCAGATGGGGAATACGGAATGAATACCGATCAACGAATAGTATAGGACACAGTTGTTTACAACAAGAGAAGGAACCGTTGTGTTGAACCAGTGGCTTGCGTAACAGACACTCTTGGGTGGAGCATGAATACAAACTGCATGAAGAGTGTTTGTTTGATTTCAATTCTCCTAGTGGACTGTCTGCACCACTAGGAGAATTTAAATCCGCACTCCTCATGCAGTTTGTATAGACATAGACACTTGTCTTTGTACACATGGAGTAGCAGACAGTCATGAAACCCAAGACACTCACTCACTCTTCTGGCAAATAAATAACGATTTATTTAAGTCAGCAACAATCAATGCCTAAATCAACATTTAGGTCCGTCAGAATAGTCACAGATATTGATGAAGGGTCCCTAAAAAGTGTTAATACGTTGATACGTTTGTCGTTTGTTATATTTTTTATCCCACAATTTACAGTAGTTATCAATTTCTCAATTTTTCACCCAGTGTCAATTATCTAATGTAATCCTGGGCTCTACACTCCCTCTACCAACCTGGGGAGAGCAACGGACTCACCTCATGCTTCCTTCAATGCATGAGCATCCAAGCCGCTTGTTTTCACCTGACATGGGGAGTTTCCCTGGTTGGACGTAGCTGGTGGAAGGAACACGTTATTCCAACCAGTTCCTCTTGGCTGGCCAGGGGAAGGCAGTTTAGACTTTAAAGACCAGGGTTGTCCTTGCCAATTTTAAAATACCGTAAATCCTTATTTATTTTCCCCACCAGTTTGGTTTGTTCTGCTAACATCACACTGCTCGTCCTGATCTCTATACCCAACAGTAAAAGGAGCCAAAATCAACGAGTACCTTCTGGAAAAGTCTCGAGTCGTGCACCAGGACGAGGGCGAGAAGAACTTCCACATATTCCACTGCATGCTGGCAGGCACCTCACTGGACGACAAGGAGATGTACGGCCTCCTGGACGCTACACAGTACAGGTGAGATACAGTATGATGATCATTCAGTGCCCAAAGCTCTGCAAAAATCTGAGAAACCCTTTGGAGGCCCAGGCAATAAAATAATAAATCTTAATGTATACGTACATATTATGAATAATTACGATGATGTGTGAATCTGCCTGTCTCTTAGGTATCTCAGTGAACACTATCAGACAGATGAGAGCACCACAAACAAGTGGAGTGAGAAGTACAATGCTGTGTGTAATGCCATGGATATGGTGGGCTTTGAGGAACAGGTATGTGTTCAGAAGGAGTTTAAGAGTTTAAGAGAATTTGGCTTTCTAATATACACACTAGTGACGTAACACCGTCTTACTGACACCGTCTTCTTTTCCCACCACTGCAGGAGAAGGTGGACACGCTGACCATTCTGGCAGGCATCTTGTCTCTTGGCAACATCACGTTCGAAACCACGGAGACCGACACTCTCAAGGTTTCGGACAAGTCCAAGGGCTGGGTAAAGGCTACTGCTGTGAGTTTCTTTTACTACCGTATAAACCTGTCCTGCCATTTTAATTACGCCGTGGCTCTGCAAGAGGCTAGCTAATCTATCTATGACAATGGGTCCGTCTTTGTTTGTGTGTGTGTGTGTGTGTATTACCGTGCAGAGAATTCTCACAAACCGCTTGACCAATCGGTGCCAAACTTACATAGACCATACACCCCCCTCCCCCTTCCCCAGTGGGAAAGCTGCATACTGAACTGTACAGGCGTTGTCCATATTTAGCAACACTGCAGCTGTAGCTGATGTAGACATAGTCCGGGAAGGAAGCAGGAAATTGTTGAGAGTTATGATTTCCTCGTCCACCCGTTGGGAGTAATCTAGGAATAACATTTGTTTTGTTGTTATTGTCCTGTTAGACAGATAGAGTAGAACACATACTGTACTGTAGACTGGCTGTGTTCTGATTAGACTCATTTACAGTATGCTGGCTGGACACTGCATCGTGAATCCTTTCTATTACTTCATCTTTACACAAATGGACCCCATTTTTTGAGTGGTGCAACCACTCCCTTACGGAGCTATGTTTGTGGGTGGGTGGGTGCGTCTGAGCACGAAAACAACATGATTGTTTTTCACCACCTGTGCGCAACCTAACACACACACACACACACACACACACAAACGCACATATTAACTGTATATAATGGTGATTTTGGGTGTGCCGGTACAGTACAGTGACAGTACAGTAGAAGGTACAGTAGAGGGACCCCCACACGGTAACTGTCATTTCTCGCATTATTGGCTTAGGAATGGAACAAAAAGGGCAGGTATTTGCTCCTGTATTTTAACATCAGTTATTATGGTGGTACTTGGCTACACTACTAACACTCACAATGTTCGGGGTTTGAATCTGACTCATGTCATTTCTTTATTTCTCTGATATAATCTCTCATATTTATAGTCTTTCACCACAAAGCTATTAAACAAAAGTGGCAAGTATTTTATTTGATATGGTAAAGCTTTATTATCCGTCAAAAGTTTAAAAATGAATAGAAAAGATAGCCTAGTATACGGTATTGTTATGTTTGGGCCATGAGCCATCTTAAAATAACTACCAACATGCTCTGGCTTGTTGGTGTCTGGCGTAGATGAAGCAGAATGAATCGTTGGGAGTGCTGGCCTAGTAGCTGTCAGCTCTTTGTGCATCAAACTGTGTGGGTGCGCACGTGCGTGTGTGTGTGTGTGTGTGTGTGTGTGTGTGTGTAGTATGTGTACTAGAGCATAATAGCAGACGTCAGCAACTTCAAATTGAGATTTTGGCTTGTGAAACCGCAGGAGTTCTGCAGCATTGTTTCTTTTTCCACTCTTTTTCCACTGCCCTTAAGTCAGACCTCCCGTTAGTCTGACCCGTGTTGCAGGTTACAAATCCCCCGTGCTGCGGGTTACAAATCACTTGTGCTGCGGGTTACAAATCACTTGTGCTGCGGGTTACAAATCCCCCGTGCTGCGGGTTACAAATCCCCCGTGCTGCGGGTTACAAATCCCCCGTGCTGCGGGTTACAAATCCCCCGTGCTGCGGGTTACAAATCACTTGTGCTGCGGGTTACAAATCCCCCGTGCTGCGGGTTACAAATCACTTGTGCTGCGGGTTACAAATCCCCCGTGCTGCGGGTTACAAATCACGCGTGGCTTCCTGTGAGGTTAGGGTTAGGATAGTGTTAGTAATGGTGGGACTAACGGGATGTTGAACTATAATGCAAAGCTACCTTTCCACTTCCTGACTCACCTCCCTGTGCAGAAAATAGTTCCTCTCCAAATCCCCCCCCCCCCCCTCCCCTCCCCTCCCCTCCCATACGACGTGTGGGTAATCCACTCCCACCGTCAAAGAGTTCAAATGGATTTGACCGTGTAGGAAAGCTTGGAGCGAGACACATTCAAGGTCTCCGTCCATGCAGGTAGTAATATGACACTACCTGTTGTTCACTGTTCAATCAATGAAAGGAATTATCATACACTCACATGTGAGCAAAACCTTCCTTGCTGTGGACACCAACCCCCATGAACCCGGCTTAGAGATGATCGATCGAGCTCTCTCTCTCTCTCTCTCTCTCTCTCTCTCCCTCCCTCCCTCCCCCCCCCCCCCCCCACTGGTACTAATAGTCATAATGGTGCTCATTAACACATACATAGGTGAACCAACACATAGGGCTGCTCGGTCAACAATGTATATAAGGTTTAATATAGCGTCTCTGTTGAGCTTTATAGATCCGCTACTTTTGATGCTTTTTTGTGACGATGTAGTGTGATCAATTAGGGCATTAATTTATGAAACAACAAGTCAGAATATGGAGATGAGAAGTTTCTACCCCACAGCAAAGATAGGCTACACAGATACGCTTTCCAAATGCTGTCTGTGTATCATAGTAAATTCTCTTTACGTTTACTGCAAAGTATTCTCTATCAAACATAACTTCATACCAATACAAGTCAAAGCCGTACTTGCCATCTTGGCAGAACAGAGCGAGGCTTGTCAGATCAGGCCCAAGAACAGGTCTTTGTGCAGCAAAATTGACCAGACTGGAGCAGTTGCATTCCAACCCTTTTTAAAATAAATGTTCACTTGCCCCATAATGACAATATATGGCTTTAATAATATATGGCTTTAACACACTCGGTAGAGGTAGCGGTACACATGGGTTGGCATGCTTTTGTTGCCATGTTGGTGCAAATTATCCGACCATTAGCGCCAGCGCCGACTTCTATCCCCTCCATCTATGCAATCGAGTGCCTATAAGAATGTAATGGGAGCGAGGCTGGTTGTCTCAACATCTGTTCCACCCTGATAAGAACACAAACCCATTGTTCATGACAATGGATGGTTAAGACTTATTTCTCTAGGCCACATGTACATGTAGCTTGCCGCTCCTTTATCAGAGAAAGAAAGAAAGACCTTTTTAAAGGTCAAAAGTGGCTATATTTGGACATAAATGACAGCCTTGTATTTTAGGTTTCTCATGCTGAACCTAGCTGGCTATCGCATGTTGCTTCAGAGATTTAGCTTGGCCAAACAATGACACAATTTCTTTTGACTGTGGGTTTAGCCAATAATGTGCATTTGGACACGCCCACGCATGTTGTTTTAGTTTTATGATGACGAGGCCCTGAAAAATGGAGATAAACCACCCTAGGGGGACATCTGCTGGTCCACACTACTGGAGATAAACCACCCTAGGGGGACATCTGCTGGTCCACACTACGGAAGTGGGTTATTTTAGCTTCAAGGGTCAAGCCAGATTTATACTTCACTGAAAATATATAGCCAGTCTACCGGAATGATACAATGGGAAGTGGAATACCCACACTACCCAAAATAGGATATTAAGCAAATTTGAAAAGGAATAGTTTTCTGCACTGATGAGGACGTGAACAGAGTGGATTCAGGGAGAGAAACAGTGCTGTTTGAAGAATCAAACTTTAGGGATAGAATTGGGGTTGGTTGGTTGGTTGGTTGGTTGGGTCTTATAAGGTCAAAGAAATGCATGTTTGACACTGTTCGGGTTAAGGTTACAAATGTGTATGAATGTTATGAGTGGATATGGAGTAAAAATGGTGTGGCGTGCGTGTGCGATTCCAGGGTCAGTTTGGCGTCCAGGAAGAGGAGTTGCTGCGGAGTCTGACCTGTACTCTGTCCGTCACCAGAGGAGAGGCCATACGACGACTTCACAACCAGCAGCAAGCAGAGGGTCTGTTCATTTATCTAATCAATAGGAGAGAGAGAGAGAGTAGAGAGATGGATGTTTATACTGCCGACAACTGACCTGTGTCTATTTGATGTTCAGTGTAACTGCATGAGCAACCGGGATGCCACTTTCTATTTGTTTTGTTTCATTATTTTTCTGTCTCATGCCAGTTTTTAAATGTTGGCCTATAAAATGTTGACCCAATGTACTCTTATTGGATCGATTCAGTATTCCCTTATGTTATCTTAGATGCATGGATTAAAGTTCATCCATTAAAGTCATTTGGATTCCATAAGAGCCAGCGTGTCTTCTGTAAAAGCATGCTGCGCACTGAAAATAGCAGATCTACAAGCTCACAACACGTCGCGCTGTGAGCTTGTAGATTGACTATTTTCCGTCATTAGTTATTTGAAGTGATCAAATTAGTATTTGAAGTGATCAAACTAGCAATAGAAGTTTAGAAGCATCTTCCAGGAATATTAATGGTCTCAGAAATGCCATGATTTCTTCAGCTGGTCGGCCTAAAATACCATCATTACATTTTCAGTCTTTTCAGATTTAATTTTTGCTTTTTTCCATGTAGATGCCAGAGACTCCATTGCCAAGGTGGCGTATGGGCGGTTGTTTGGCTGGATTGTCAGTAAAGTAAATGAACTCCTGGCACCCGATGTTGACATTGACGTCGAGCTCAATGAAATCGGTGAGTGTGAAATGAGTTAAATTTTCATCAACAGTGGATCAATAAATACAAATCAATAAAGTATAAGATTTACATTCCCTCCTCCTTATACCTAATTAAAGCGTGTGATTTCACCCTTGTTCCATCTCCTCCTGCACTCCTCCAGGCATCCTTGACATTTTTGGCTTTGAGAACTTTGCAGTGAATCGATTTGAGCAGCTCTGCATTAACCTGGCCAATGAACAGCTGCAGTACTTCTTTAACCATGTAAGTATGTATGTATGAATACAACATGTTCTTCTGAAAGAGTGAGCACCCTGTTGTCATTTTATAGATGAACATATAGTCATACAGAGAGACTTGCAAAGCAGACACTCTATATCAGTGGTTCTCCATAAGAGAAGATTTTGACGGCTCTAGCAGTGATTCTCAAACCGTTTAATTTCAAGGACTCCCAGTTTGACATGCATATTAGTCTACAGACCCCCATTTAATGGCATTTCTATCTCTGGGACCCCCAATTTATTATTGTAAAATCAAGTGTACAAATTTGTACACTGAGTTACAGACCCATTTGGTTCCTAACTATCATTTAGCTGGGAACCCCCTGGAACTCTCAAGAACCCCTGGGGGTCCCCGTACCTCACTTTGGGAGCCGCTGCTTTATATATTCTGTGTGACAGAATTGAGTGTCCTGCCCAAACTTACAGAATCGTTTAGTCTACACAGATCCGGTTTCTAAATGCTGTCTGTGTAGCCTAACCTAGTTCTGGGTGTAAGCTTGTACAGTATATATATTATGTACTGGTATTTGGTGTTACTGAACCACTAACCAGTATCTGTGTCATCCGCAGCACATCTTCCTAATGGAGCAGAATGAGTACAAAGAGGAAGGGATCGAATGGGAGGCCATCTCGTTCAAAAATAACAAGCCTATTCTGGTAAGAAGTTATTTTGTTTATATTCTGACTGACCAACCGACCGACGGATTGTGTCCAGAAATGGGAGACATTATATACTCTGTACTCTCGGCATCTCATCAACATTGTTGTTTTAAAAATGATTCCACTGGCCTAATAATGTGACTTTTCCGGTGTTTTTTTTAGGACCTCTTTCTCACAAAACCTATTGGCATCCTGTCTCTTCTGGATGAGCAGAGTGCCTTTCCTCAGGTATGGGACCTCAAAACCCTCAATGACCACCAAGGAGATTTGCTAACCAAATGGACCCTTATAGATCTTTAACTCTTGAGAGCGTAAAATGAAACCAAATGGACCCGTATGGGTCCATTTTGTTAAATGTTACGCTCTCAAGAGTTAAATTGTTCTTAAACATCTAAATTACTTAATTTACAAGTCTACACAATTAGAGAATGTAGAAGAATTGTTACTTTGATCCATGTTTGCCTGTTATCTCTCCTAATGGTACCAACAGACGATACAGCATGGAATTGTGGACAAAATCTTATCCAATGAAAACAAAATATTTTGGGTTTGAGAGGCTAAATCTCATAAAGTCCTGGTCCGTGGCTCAAATGCCAAAGAAATAATGGACCTCGATATGAAAAGGGTTGAAACCCACTCCTCTAAGCGCATTTTCTTTAGGCCTTTGAGCTTCCTGTTGCTCTTCACAGGAAATGAGTGATGAGACATGTCCTGAGGCAGGACTCAAACCTGGGAAATTGCTGTTGTCTTGCAGAAACCTCCCATTTCCGCATAATAACCTTTTGTGTTTTTCTTAACATTTTTCATAATTTAACGCCCTACTTGATCATACAGTATATACTACATCGTCACACAAAAGCATCAAAAGTAACAGATCGACAACGTGTTTTGAGCTTGTCGATCTGCTACCTTTGCCACTTTTGAATTTGAATCCTGAAAAGTAACGGATTTGGACATACAGTATGAGATTTCCACCCGACAGAGACATTTATGTGGTCGGCACATTAACTGTTTGAGTCCCTATATTTTCTTCTTATAATACTTAATTTCAGAGATGACTTGGTAGTGTTACATGGTTGTAGCCTGTACAGTCCTCTCGTGGCACTGTTAGGCCACATTTAACAATGCATTCATGATATCTCTGATGGCCACATTTAAGTTAAAGTTAATGCTTCATTAAAGTTAATGCTTCAGCAAGGATGATGAACACTACTCATTTTGGTGATCCCCATGGCCTTTCCTCTAGCGTAGCGCCACCGTCAGGCCAAAAGGTCACCTTTGCACACAAGATGACTCGTAATTCATATGCGATACATCAACGTTAGAATTCACAGGCTGGTTGGAAGCAACACACTGGTCTCCAGATCCGTAACACCTCATGTATTGTGTTTCCCCCCCGGTTGTCTTAATTAGGCATCAGACAGAAACTTTGTGGACAAGTTGAACAACAAGTTCAAGACCAGCGCCCACTATGAGGTGGTACGGAGCCACAGCCCTCTGTTTACTGTCATTCACTATGCAGGGAAGGTAAGAAAGAGTCTCTTCTCAGCTGAAATTGGACAGTACCTCATCCATCGCCAAGGACTTATTTAACTTATTTTTTTTGATTTCCCAGACTGCCAACAACGTCTTTAACGCATTTTTAACACGTGTTTAACGTGTTTTGTTTAAAAAAAAAAAAAAAAAAAAGTATAGAAACTCGTGGTCAGGGCCTTTTTGGTGCCCCCTAGTGGCGATGGATGAGGTACTGTGCGGCGTGCAATCAAGACTGTGGCTAACCGGTGGCTCACCCCCAAAACACGCTTGCCTTCCAATTCTTTCCGCCAACCACATGCTGGGGGCGGTTCTTGTAGTTTTATTGAAGATAAAATTTGAAATAAGTTTAGAGTTAGGCATACTGGTAGTTTTTACTTGGGTTAAGTTCAGGAATAGGGTTAGGGTTTTGAAGTTAAAATGTGACTTTAATTTCTCAGGTGCAGTATAATGGAGGGGGATTCCTGGAGAAGAACAGAGACACCATTCCAGCAAGCATCCGAGATCTCTTCATCAACAGCGTCACCCCTCTGCTCAGTGTCCTCTTCGCAGGTGAGAGAAGTAGCCCTCTATCGTACACTACAGGGACGTGCACACGTAGACATCAAAGGGGGCTTCCGCCCCTGTCCTTTTACGCATCTGTAAAACAACTGCCCTATCCAGACCATGAATGCAGCATTTACTTATGCTGAAAGAAATGCAAATGCCCCTCCTCTCCTTTCCAGGCCATACCCGAGAATTGCTTTTTTCTGAACTCTTCTGATCTTGAACGCAGCATTTTGCGTTGAAAGAGTTTGTTTAGAAATCCATGTCGTCACCGCATCTCCAGTAGCCAACGAGTGCAGGGTCGCACCCGGAAAATAGCTGATCTACAAGCTCTCAACGTGTCACGCTGCGACGTGTTGAGAGCTTGTAGAACAGCTATTTTCTTCCTAAAGTGCCCTCTTACGGAATTTCAGCCCCTGCCTCTCTAACACTCTATGCACGTCCCTGATACGCTATATAAGTGCTACATTTTCTTCTTCATCTTCTTTTGATCACTAGGAAGGGTCGGCTCTAGTTGCTGTTGAAAACTGTGAAGTAACATTTTATTTGTAGTATTTTTGATGGATTAAAGGTTACATGTGATTTAGATCGATGCCACACAGACAGTAGCTTGTAGTAGGTTTACAGTATGCTGTTCTATGTAGCTTGACACTGCTATGTTCGAAGTGGTAGTAAGTAGTTAACTTTATATTGTTTGATTTTTTTAATGTATTTATTTATTTATTATTTTTCAGCAACCATCTCCAGGACTGGAACCCTTATGCCAAGAAAAGCCAAGGTAAACACTCAAAACAGTCGGGTGAAGATCGGAGATTCTATTTCATGTGGTACAGCATGTAGATGCAGTATGAAATGAGCAGCTCAACTGAACCTGTTATACCATATTGTGCAATGTATGCAATAAAACTCTCCAGACCAATAGAGGGTCTAGCAGCCAAAAGGAGTATTGAATCAACCAGTGGGTGCATTTTATGTATTAGTTAATTACAATTAATAATTAACAGTAGGCAGTTATTGCACGAACTATGTACAGTACTGTGCACTTTGCGTGTCACTTACGGGAAGCAAACGTTTAATCAGACTTCCGTCATGTGTCAAAGGACAAGATTCCTGGGCAGAATTTCCTCTTTTGTTAACAAAAGGGCTCTCAGGACTTTAGCTGGAGCACTCATACTGCCCATGTTTGACTATGCTTGCACATCCTGGTTCTCTAACATCTCAATGGCACAGAAGAATAAGCTCCAAATCTCCCAAAACAAACTAATTCGACTTCTTCTAGGCCTGGGACCAATGACCCACCTATATGCAGAGCATCTGGATGGCATTGGCTGGCTCCGGGTAGAAGACAAGGTCAAACAATTGAAATGGGTCTGACATTCAACATTGTACATGCAGCTATGCCCTCCATGCCCTCAGTGCCCATTTACTTGACTGATTACTTTTTTTTAAAAGTGAGCCACAGCCACAAAACTAGAGGTAGCGTAAACAAGCACCCTTAAAACAAGCAAATCACTGGCCTCCTTTAAATCAGCAGGTCAGAGGGAGAGGAGGTGACCAATTACTGTTTTAGATTCTTGTTCATGACTATTATGTGTGTGAGTGCATCATGGGACCCGAATGGAAACAAGGCCGCAAGGTCTTGTTTCGGAAATCCCTTTGGACCAAAATGCCTGACTGTACATTGTTTGCATTTTTTGGTCTATATTAAATATAAATATTCAATCACTCAATCAATCGACTCTCTGTGCCATCAGTTGCCTGACTCTTTACAGTACATCTCCCATCTAAATTAAGTAAAGCATAAAATAATACAAATATATATATTTTATATTTCAGGCAATCCAGAAGTCGGATGACAACTTCAACTCTACCAGAAAACATTCTGTAGGAGCTCAGTTTAAGGTATTTGCAAGGTATTTTTAATCCATACACATCCAACGCATGTTCTTAAATCCTTGCATATAGCGACTGCACGGTGTGGGACTGGGAGGACATTCTGTTCTGAAAGTTAAAACCGGTGTTGTGAGCTTGTATATCTGCTATTGGGGGGGGGGGGGGGGCACGAATCCGCCGGTGCTAAAATAAAATAGTCCTCCCACATGTACAGGCTTTGCAGTGACAGGACAGGGACACATGTGGGGATCATTATTGGCACGTAACCAACGCTTTTCTTTCCCTTTTTGTCCAAGCAATCTCTAGCCATCCTGATGGAAAAGATGTTTGCGTCCAGTCCTCACTTTGTTCGCTGTATCAAACCAAACGTCAACAAGTTGCCAGACCAGTTGGACAGCAAAGTTGTCATGGAACAGGTGAATGGAAGCCTCTAATTAACGTACTATTAATATGTTCACACTCACAGGGAGTGGTACAGTCGTAGGACGACACAGGGAGTGGTACAGTGGTAGGAGGAATCATGTACTATTATGTTCACACACAGGGAGTGGTACAGTGGTAGGAGGAATCTAGTGA
The DNA here is from genome assembly GCF_964188405.1 of Protomyctophum parallelum. NCBI lineage: Eukaryota > Metazoa > Chordata > Actinopteri > Myctophiformes > Myctophidae > Protomyctophum > Protomyctophum parallelum. The sequence goes on along the minus strand of NC_139716.1, from coordinate 25,258,071 downwards.
ATTCTCTGCTAGCATGTCCTGTACAGTATAGAATAGAGCAGGGGTTCCCAAACTGTGGTGCGTGCACTCCCTCTAGGGCAGGGGTCGGCAACCCAAGATGTTGAATGAGCCATTTTCAACCAAAAAAATTAATTCAAAATCTACCTGGAGCCGCAAAAGATTTTTAAGCCTTAAAATGCTTATATAATGAAGACAACAGGGCTGCAAGTGGATATTAGCCTATCTATCAAAATAAAAAGTGCGCTATGGTTTAAGCCCGTTCGGAAATAGCGCACTGAGTGCACTGTGCAATGCAAACTAATAGGCGAGTGCGCTCCCGCGGTGCGCATTTCCGAACGCAGTCAACGCACCCTCCATTATTATGCCATGTTTTTTGCATTGTGTTCTTACCCGTTTAATGTGATTTCTGTGTGTGGACATCGCTGGAGAGCTTCTCAACATTGGGCACGTAAAATGTCACTTTAATCTTCACACACGATTGCAAGCTCTCATCGTTGAGGCGTGTGCGGTATTTGGATTTAATGTAGTTCATGTTTGAGAATATCTGCTCACAAAAGTACGTTGATCCAAAGATGGATAATACTCCAGATGCGAGTTTCTTCATGTTCACATAATTGTCTGGAAGAGCATTCCATGTTTTCCGTCTGTGAATGGCTTGCCACGTTTTATTTATTGTTTGATAGTTTGTCACTGCAGATTTAGCCATGGTGCGTCATGCAACTGCAGCCTGTTTTACGCAATCGCTACATTTACATTGTAAACGTGTACATAAACATTCAGATTCCAAATATAAAGTACTCGCCACATGTGCCACGGGTGTTAGAATGTTGCTGGTACAGCGATTAGCATTGCTGCATCCCGCGTTGTTTAATAAAAAGCTTTTTTATCCGAGCTGTTATTTTGCCATTGGCTTTCAACTACGCGCCCCCACCCGGTGTGCAACTGTTTCCCAACCCCGTTTGAGAAAAGGGGCGCTCGGATAAAAATGCTTTTTATTAAACAACGCGGGATGCAGCAATGCTAATCGCTGTACCAGCAAATTTCTAACTCCCGTGGCACATGTGTCGAGGACTTTATATTTTAAATCGGAATGTTTATGGACTGCGATTGCGTAAAACAGGCTGCTGTTGCGTCATGACTGACAGTCATGTTTCAGGGCTATAGCCTACTGCAGATTAAGCATACAGACAATCCATCATAATATTTATTCTACACATTTTTACAAAATTGGGAAACTTAAGAATGTTTCTGTCACGTTTGGCCTCCTACAGAAACCATAAATGAAAAAAAAAATGAAAAAAATAAACATTATACATTTTCATAGATTTTTTTGTAATGCTACAGGGAGCCACTAGGGCAGGGGTCGGCAACCCAAGATGTTGAATGAGCCATTTTCAACCAAAAAAATTAATTCAAAATCTACCTGGAGCCGCAAAAGATTTTTAAGCCTTAAAATGCTTATATAATGAAGACAACAGGGCTGCAAGTGGATATTAGCCTATCTATCAAAATAAAAAGTGCGCTATGGTTTAAGCCCGTTCGGAAATAGCGCACTGAGTGCACTGTGCAATGCAAACTAATAGGCGAGTGCGCTCCCGCGGTGCGCATTTCCGAACGCAGTCAACGCACCCTCCATTATTATGCCATGTTTTTTGCATTGTGTTCTTACCCGTTTAATGTGATTTCTGTGTGTGGACATTGCTGGAGAGCTTCTCAACATTGGGCACGTAAAATGTCACTTTAATCTTCACACACGATTGCAAGCTCTCATCGTTGAGGCGTGTGCGGTATTTGGATTTAATGTAGTTCATGTTTGAGAATATCTGCTCACAAAAGTACGTTGATCCAAAGATGGATAATACTCCAGATGCGAGTTTCTTCATGTTCACATAATTGTCTGGAAGAGCATTCCATGTTTTCCGTCTGTGAATGGCTTGCCACGTTTTATTTATTGTTTGATAGTTTGTCACTGCAGATTTAGCCATGGTGCGTCATGCAACTGCAGCCTGTTTTACGCAATCGCTACATTTACATTGTAAACGTGTACATAAACATTCAGATTCCAAATATAAAGTACTCGCCACATGTGCCACGGGTGTTAGAATGTTGCTGGTACAGCGATTAGCATTGCTGCATCCCGCGTTGTTTAATAAAAAGCTTTTTTATCCGAGCTGTTATTTTGCCATTGGCTTTCAACTACGCGCCCCCACCCGGTGTGCAACTGTTTCCCAACCCCGTTTGAGAAAAGGGGCGCTCGGATAAAAATGCTTTTTATTAAACAACGCGGGATGCAGCAATGCTAATCGCTGTACCAGCAAATTTCTAACTCCCGTGGCACATGTGTCGAGGACTTTATATTTTAAATCGGAATGTTTATGGACTGCGATTGCGTAAAACAGGCTGCTGTTGCGTCATGACTGACAGTCATGTTTCAGGGCTATAGCCTACTGCAGATTAAGCATACAGACAATCCATCATAATATTTATTCTACACATTTTTACAAAATTGGGAAACTTAAGAATGTTTCTGTCACGTTTGGCCTCCTACAGAAACCATAAATGAAAAAAAAAATGAAAAAAATAAACATTATACATTTTCATAGATTTTTTTGTAATGCTACAGGGAGCCACTAGGGGAGTGCTCAAGAGCCGCAAGCGGCTCTTGAGCCGCCGGTTGCCGACCCCTGCACTAGGGGAGTGCTCAAGAGCCGCAAGCGGCTCTTGAGCCGCCGGTTGCCGACCCCTGCTCTAGGGGGTGCGTGACATGAAAAGGGTAATGGCGGTTTTATGGTGTAATTTTGCACAAACGGCAAAATCTGGTAAAACACTGTTGTAAGGAGATGTATAGAGCAGTGGCGGAAGTATACAGCAGCTGCATATCTTTCAGTGCAGTGATATTCTGTGATTATTTGCCATAATCATATTAAATAAATAAAAAATCATTTTCGGCAAATACGAGGGGTGTGCGTCAGCTAGGTCAGGAGGAAACAGGGGGTGCACGGCCAAAAAGATTTGGGGACCGCTGGAATAGAGGCTATGCACATGATTAGGGATGGAGCTCGTTCATTTTTATTGATAACGAACAGCTTATTGATCAGGCTTATCGAGCCGGGTTCTTCTCGAGCCCACTATCAAGCATTTATTTTTTGGGAAGACGGGAGACGACAATACATTCTGAACAGAACCAGTATCTTTTACTAAGGCCTTCAAATACAGTACTTTTCTAACAGACAGAAGGCTATTGACCTTTTTACTAGTGATGCACCGAATATTCGGCCGCAGAAAATATTCGGCAGAAAATATTCGGCAGAAAATGGCTAAATATGCATTTTCGGCCTATTCGGTTTCGGCCCAAATAGGCAGAAAATATATCACCGAATAGTGTATGCAATTAATGCATTCAAAGAGCTGAATAAATGTTTTATGGACCCATAACAGTGATTATTATTTAAGTTAACATAACATTTGTAGATTCAAACTCATGTTAATGGGTTAAGTGGGGATACTAAAACAGCGATATTCAGTTACACTTCATACCAATGATACTGTGCGGGTGTAGGTATGTTAAGTGATAACCACTTTCAACATGGCATTATAGGCAAAAGCTTTCTAAATCTTTCACATTTTCCAAACATCTACAAGCTTGTAGGTCAACAATCTTTGCTATTTGTTGTACAACAAAGTATTTATAGTGCTTAAGTGGCATTCTGGACTAGACCTGTCTGGCTGGAAACATTGTGGTTGCAAGGACTGCATTTCTGACCTTTCAGATACAGGACTGTGTCACAGTCATTACCCGGTGATTGAGAGATTATTTATTATGTACTTACTCTGTATAAACATACTATTTTAACTAGTGATGCCCCGAATATTCAGCCGCAGAAAATGTTCGTTTTCGGCCCGAATAGGCAGAAAATATATCACCGAATAGTGTATGCAATTAATGCATTCGAAAGGGGTGAATAAATGTTTTATGGACCCATAATAGTGATTATTATTTAAGTTAAGTTTTGCCATAATCATTTATTTTAAATAAATCAGGTAGCTTTAAGGTAGGAAAAAATATGTATAATATTAATCATATTCGGATATTCGGTATTCGGTTTTCGGCCAACTGTTTCCTATATTCGGTATTCGGTTTCGGCCAAGAATTTCAATTTCGGTGCATCCCTACTTTTTACTTTTGGAAAATAATATTGAAGAATATATAAAAGCCTTTGTTTACCCAGGCAGCACTGGTTGGCAGTTATCAATACACTTGACCAACATGTTTGTGCCAGCATGGGCGATTAGATATTATTTCTTGATCACCTTGATTGTTTAAACATGACGTCATGGGAAGGCTATGCTCAATAACAGGCTTGATAAGTCCAAAGCTTATTGATAACGGGTAATCAATAAGCTTGTTATCATCATCATACCCGGAAGTTATGTGGGAACACCCGAGTAGACTTTCTGGCCTTGACAGCCCATGTACATCCAAACAGAAAAGTCCTATCTGATTGCATTAAACAACGTTAAACTAACTTTGCCACTCACTCTATGCATGCACATACCCTCCATTTGTTGATGACGGCATGCATTATGTTTTGTGTTATCCTTTTAGCTTTAATGTCTGACTGTACCTACCTTGTGCAGTTAAAGATTCTGACTAATAAAGTATTCAATCAATCAAAAGTCACTATAGTCATGAACTAAACGACTGCATTTCAAATCTGAACTGGGTGCTATATTTCTTTGCCATGGATCTATTTTAACCACTTACCCATAGCATCTCTATTTGGGGGTGAACATTTGGCAAAAATAGATACAAGCTCAACACAACAAACTGTGAGCTTGTAGGTCATCTATTGTTGGTGAATATTCGGTACAGGGATATAAATAGGTATAAATAACATCTGTTGGTCATTTCAAGTTATTATTCAAATCAGATGAAACCCCAGACCCCAAATCAAAATATTGAAATGAGCTTCAGGTATTAATTGTAGGAACACAATATATCTCACAATTCTATCTTTTATCTCCAGCTAAGATACAACGGCCTTCTGGAGACCATCAGGATTCGGAGAGATGGTTTCTCTTGGAGACCTTCTTTCAAGGAGTTTGCCCAGAGGTACATCTGGAAACAAACCTAGCATGGTTATATTGACCTCACAATTTATCTTTATGCGCGGCTACCATTAATGTGCCTCTTATAATGTGGATTAATAGCTGTTATTTCTGTTAACTATATTACACTCCTTCCATTTTCAGGTACAACATACTGCTTATAAAGCCAGGTTTACCAGTAAACAAGGAAAGGTATATGTTTTTTCTTCTTCTCAATGCAACTCAATGAGTTGCATTGGTGTGGTTTACCTTAAAAGCCGTTTTGTGTCCCGACCCGACGGTGTGGTTTTGGCTTTAGACCTACGTACCTAACGTGAATTAATTCCGTATTGTTTTTCATTTTATTTTATATAGTTGTATGTCCATTTTGAACACGACTGAAATCCATGGCTGGAAGTGTGGGTAAGTTGGCCTTTGTCAGTTGTATTCAGTCCACAGTATTGACTACAGACGAGGCATTGAGACCTTTTTTTATCAATGTATGAATGAAAGCATAACAATTTTGTTTTGTGTGCTGCTGTTGCAGGTCAACGCGTCTCTTCTTCAAGTACTGGCACCAAGAACAATTTGCTTCGCTGCTGGAAAAGCTGGCCAAAGCAGCTACAATCATTCAGAAGAGTAAGAACCACCAACGTACTGTAGTGTACACAACTACACAACATAGAGAAACAAACTCAATGGCAAATTGTGGAACTTTAATGTTATGTTAAGTGTGTGTGTGTGTGTGTGTGTGTGTGTGTGTGTGTGTGTGTGTGTGTGTGTGTGTGTGTGTGTGTGTGTGTGTGTGTGTGTGTGTGTGTGTGTGTGTGTGTGTGTGTGTGTGTGTGTGTGTGTGTTGGGTGGGCGGGGGGGGGGCATCCTTTGATGCCGTAAAATGACGGTTACAAAATCTTCCAGGTTTCGTAGGTATCGCAGGTTATATAAAAAAGATTTTGTCGTGTTTGCAGATTACCGTGCTCTGTGCTGTAGGAGGAAGTACCTGGCCTTGCTGGCGGAGGTGCGGAGAAAAGCACAGGCCAAGAGAGAGAGGGAAGAAGAGGAGGAGAGGAGGAGAAAAGAGATGGAGGAGGAGGAGGAAGAAGAAGAGGAGGAAATGAGTATTCATCAGGATGAAGAGCAGGAGAACCAAAGTGAGCGGATGGAAGTCACTGTATATACTGTGCAGCGTTTGTCCTTTGAAATGTAGTTACCCTATTGTGCTGAATATAAGACTAGGATCTTTTGGAAAAATGGAGGTTGTCTTATAATCAGAGTCGTCTAAATATTCGGCACAATATGGTAATTTCTTGATGAAACCTTAAACGTCCAACTCACATTCAAGGAAAAATGCATTGGTCACAGACAGTAGGAATAGGATGCAGATTCAGCTGCATTTAAGAAGGGAACAAAACGCTCAAACTTGACATGCTACCTAGCAAAATGTAAAAATAAATGTAGCCAAAACACTCGACTAGAGGCGATCGACAACAACGGTATGATTAAATCTACCGTGACTAGCAACGGGACTGCGGTGGGCCGTCTGACACATAATCTTTGCTTAGAATTGGACGGAATGGATCAAGAGTTATTCACGTTTTAAGATGTTCGGTCTTGTCGGCTAAACAGGGCGGAGAACTTTGTCCTGTGCGCTCAGGGTATTAACCCATTCTGAACGGGCACCCATTTTGGTGTCAGCATCATGTCGTGCTTTAGCTGTTGAAAAATAGCAGATCTACAAGCTCATATCGCGCCACCGAGTGGCGCGATACGAGCTTGTAGGTCTGCTATTTTTGAAAAAAATCGAAGAACGACTGACATTTTTTTAATCTGATCTCAGGTCAGAATGGGTTCATCAGACCAGTGTGTGTCCGGCGGAAACCTCGTATGAATCTGATCTCAGGTCAGAATGGGTTAAGGAGATGATTTAGTATTTATCTATATTTCTAACTCATGGTTTGCCCCCCCCCCCAGTGCCAGTGTCCCCCCCAGTGCCTCTACCCAGAAGGAAGAAGCCTCAGCCCAGGCCTCGCTCCCTCTTCACTGCTGTGGGCGACATCAAGGCTCCTGTGCCACGGCCACGCAGCAAGCAGTTTGAGGTGGGTCTAAAGATCTACGGCCTTTTCCTAAATGTTCATTATATTGTTTAGTTTTCCCTAAAAAAAAAAAAAAATCGGGGATCCGTAGCATAATGTGTGTGAAACACACAAAAATGTGTTTCGGAAATCAGTGCTAGAGCCGTAAAAATCCTCAGTTATCGGGGTCACTGGCATATGTTTTCAAATGGGGGGTCCGTGGCTTAATAAATGTTGATTTCGTGTCCTTGACACGAAAAAGTTTGGGAACCACTGTTCCATTTTACGCTCTCAAGAGTTAAAGATCTAATAAGGGTCCATTTTGGTTACCAACTCTCATTAGTTGGGGACCACCTGCAACCCCCTCAAGGACCACTGGTTGAAAACCACTGATATGGAACACATATACTGTACAATCTTGTCTCTCACTCTCTCCAGGCCATGCCGTTTGACAACGACCTAGAGCTGCACACTCACCTAGCGGGGCTGGTGGGTTCTGAGGGAGAGGAGGAGCGAGCCAGGAGGAGGAAGAACAGGGGGAACACCATCCGTTGGTTCAAGGAGACCCAGGCCCGGAAGGTGGCGCGCAACGGAGCCTTCCCATGCTGGTTCCATGGCATGATACCCCGCAGGTGAGACAGAGGGAGAGGAGAGGAGGGGGAGAGGGAGGCATGGATATGAGGCAAACGGGCTGGCCTCAGAAATCAGGCACTCACATCATGAAGAATGTTTAAACCCATTCTGACCTGAGATCAGATTAAAAAAATGTCTTCTACATAAAAAATAGCAGACCTACAAGCTCGTGGCGCGCGCTATGAGCTTGTAGATCTGCTATTTTTCAATAGCACCAAATAACACCAGAAGGGGTTCCCGCCCAAAATGGATTTAATCGATTATTAAATCGATTAAAATCGACCAACGTTTTTACCTCAAATCATTTCCTCTGGGGGGGTCCCTGGAACGTCATATTTTCGTCATATTTTTGGGCCCTAGCATCCCTAGATCTGCAAACAACTGGCACACCTACAATGCGCTCACAAATTTCGCATCACATTGTGAGCTGCCACAGTCAAAAACTGTTGGGCTTTTCCCCTTGCACACCTGGGTCCCATTACTCGCTACCAAGTATAAATGAGTAACCACCCCCTGTGGTGGTTACCATGGTGAGTAATAATGCCACACCTCTGCACCAGTGGTTTTCAACCAGTGTTTCGGGGACCACCAGTGGTCCATGAGGGGGTTCCAGATGGTCCCTAGCTTCCCAGATCTTTAACTCTTTGAGAGTGTAAAATTACATTGTACGCTCTCAAGAGTTAAATTATTGTTAAACATCTGCATTCATTAATTTACAAGAAGTCTACAGAATTAGAGAATGTAAAATAATTGTTATTTTGCCTGTTATCTCTCCTATGATACCAACATCAATACCAAAATCTTATCCAATGATAACAACATTCTGTTTGGGGTCTGCAAGTATAAATCTCATCAAATTGTCTGTGGCTCAAATGCTGAATAAATAATGGAACTTTATATGAAAAAGGTTGAAAACCACTGTGCTATCTAAATTACATTCTTAACATTGTGGTCAAGAAAAACAAGCGCAAGTAACAAAACCATGAGCACGAATTGCCAAGATGTGTGTGTGTGTGCATGGTAGCCATATCAGAGAACATCCAAAACGGAGAGCACGCACATCTCAAAAGATGTTGACGAGTGCAGGACAAAAATATACATACATAAAGAAGGTAGGAAGTCCGCACACCGTCTAAACGTCGATTCCTGACCATTATTTCCTAATAAACTACTGGGAGCTTAAGAACAGTGTGCGGACTTCCAACCTTCTTTCTGGTCGCAATATCATTCATAGTCAGTCGCTAGCATCATTCAAGGCAGCAGGTGGCAGGAAAGAGTACACGTTTAACCTAGCAGCATTTAGGCCATGCATAAAGACCTCCATGTAAGTTGTGTGAAGTACCACAAGATGGTCACATATTTCACCAGGTCACCAATTTCACCGTAACACCGCCATGCTGGAGCGACAGAGTGTGAGTGAGCGAGTGGCCCAGATTTGGGACATTGGAATTTGCCTTTGAGATTCGACCATAATGATGTTGTCCCCAACACAACCGGCGATGTTGGTATAGACGACTGTTATCTGTCCTTTCAGACAAGCGGAGGATCTTCTACGAGACAAACCCATCGGGTGTTTCCTGATCAGAGTGGGTCAGAGTCGGGAGGGATACACCCTGTCATACAGGTATGATAATTAGCAGTAATTACCGTGATGACGTTCTTTGTCACGATCACGGCCGTCAACTGTGATGCTGTATACTAGGTTTAAGGTTAAGGCGCAGCTAAATCCCAACAACAACATCATCTCTGCTTTGCTGACTCAGGGGTGAGAACCGCTGTCGACACTACATGATCGAGATGCAGTCCAACGGGAAATATGTGATCTTGGGGGAAGACAAGGCCCATCGCGCCCTGACCGACCTGGTGGAGTACCACACGAGGACGGGGCTCAAGCCCTTCATGGAGCTGCTCACCACTCCTTGTGGACAGGTGAGCTTAGCAACAGAGCTGCTCACCACTCCTTGTGGACAGGTGAGCTTAGCAACAGAGCTGCTCACCACTCCTTGTGGACAGGTGAGCTTAGCAACAGAGCTGCTCACCACTCCTTGTGGACAGGTGACAGCTGCAAAAATATAATTTAAGTTGAAATGAAGTTGTACATTCCGTATGGAACTGAGTAAAGTGAGAAAATTTACTCTTCAAATCATTTGGCTTCTCTTAGTAATGCGTTTCATCCCTCAGTCATGATATTTAAGTCTTTTTGCAAATGCCACAATAGAGGGTATGCGCGTGACATCATCAGCATACCCTAAAGTTATGTGGGAACGTCTACTGAGTGGCAAAAACTACTTTCTGGCCTTGACAGTCCATACATTCAAACAGAAAAAAAACTCTCTTTGTCACCCACTTTGCCACTCGATTTTCCACTCACTTTATGCATGCGCATACCCTCAATAGCGACAGTTGAGTGACAGTCTGCTTATACTTCCAGACATGCGACAGGGAAACGGACTACGAGGAGCTCAAGGGGCTCCGCCACCGGTCCGCCTGCGATCGCGGAGGGCTCGGACGTGGAGAGGAGGAGGACGAGGAGGAGGAGGAGAAGGAAGAGAGGGTGGAATCTGGCCTGGACAAGGTCCGCTTGGAGCTCCAGAGACTGTTTCTTCCTCCGGGACAAAACTTGGCGGGCATGGACGACGAGAAGAGGCCGCCGGTTCTTCGCAGGGTCTCCGACCGCAGACAGAAGTTTGAGTTCGGAGGCAGCGGGTGGGAAGGAACGCCCCGCCGCCATGGAGGCAGCGGAGGGGAGGACGAGGAGGAGGACGACGATGATGGAGAAAAGGATCACAGAAGGCCTTTCCCCAGGCTGTACCCCTCCATACGCCTGGCCATGAGGGAGATTCGACAGATCCAACAGGTTAGAATGGTTGAAAGCATAGATAAACCTACAGTACTTACCTCATTGGGGCGACCTGTATCGCACTGTAGGGTGGAAGTCAAGCGGAAGTGCTTTTCCGGGACTGATCAACTCGATCCAAGGGCGCTTTGTCATGAGAAAACAAACGTTACATTGTTTACATCATGAAGCTTGCCTCGAGATACAGACGCCCCAGAGCCAAAGGAGGCATCTAACTTTCTATGTCTATGGTTGAATAACGGGGTTGTGGCGATCAAAAGCAGTATTCAAAAAAGAAAGAAAAAGGCTTGTGGCTTCTGAACCTGTATGCAGATTGCAGACAACACATCTCATTGGCTAACCGTCCTCCCAGATCATGACATTAACCGCACTAACCCATCTATCATAATTCTAATGTCTAAACACAACCCAGTTTTTAACCATGCACCTATAATGCTTGGGTTAGACAGTAGAATAGAGATGTTGAAGTGTTTAGATATTAGTCATATTACGGTTGTTTAGATTTACATTAGTGGCTACTTTGCTCTCTCTCAATACCTTTCCTGTCTTGTAGGGGCATATTCTTGGCTCAGCCACATACTACAACGCAGTTAATCTAATGTCAGAATGTCGTTTGTGTAACAAAGCCAGCTCTTTTCACAATGAATCTACAACTCGACCAACTCCATCTCAATGAATGTCTTTTCATGTCTTTGTTTTTTGCTAAGCAGAACTTCTCTGACAACCAGAACCCATCCCACGTGTCTTGAGGTCCTCCCAAGGAGAGGTAAGGTGATGCAAACACTGGGTCGTGACCCATTTGGGGGTCTAATTAGTGTCAATTTGGGGGTCCTTGGCATGAAAAAGTTTTGGAACAACTGCACTACAGTACTTCCATTAGACCATTACACTGCCCCCACTAATAAAACAATACTGTAAAAATAAGATTCTAAAATGTTGTGGATTAATTTGTATCTAATGACATGTGAAAATAGCAGCTCACAAATCACAATGCATCATCTATTTTTGACAATTTGCCAGTAACCACATAAGTTTTTCAAGTGTTCATTTTGTGTAGTAGTTGTGTAATTTATTGTATTTTGTTGTATTTATTTCAGATTTTAAACCAAAGGAAAGACTTCCTCCAGAGCTGCTATATTTATTATGCTGCATATCTGAGTGATCTGAAAGAAAATAGGTGGTTCCAAATGTGTGGTCAAGTTTCAACTAGTATTTAACTTAAGGATCTTTAAGTTTTTTTGTTTTTGTTTATTTACGTGTAACTTATTCACAGTAATTTCCCATTCAGTGGTTTATTGAATAAATGTGTTTTCATTGTTCGTAAATATCTGGTCTTTCTTTTTTAATTATTCCTCAAGAAAACCACTAAATGCATACCAACCAGGGGGGCAGTCAGCCAGATATTTCGTGAAGCCTCATTTGAAATCGGTAGTTCATAATAATGGCCTGTTGTGGCGCTGGACTGGACCCAAAAAGCCCCATAGCTCCATAGAGGCCCATGTATTTTGGCCCAACTTCACCTAGACTGTATTACCTTAATAAACATGGTCATGAATACTTTCTTCTTCCAGTCACTAGTTTAAAGTCTCATTTCTAATGTCATAATATTCTTTTTGGAAAATTATGGTCCCATTAATAAAAAAAATGACCATAAAGAAAAAAAAACATCGCGTATGTTCTGAGGGGCGTGGCTACCGTTACAGTCTATGATCGGGATTCCCCTCCCACTCGAGTCAAAATAAAAACCAACTGAGAAGAAGGGGGGAAGTCCCGCCTCGTTGTCTGGGCAGCCAATGGCCAGCTGGTCCAAAACGGAGCCAGCCAATGGCCAGCTGGTACCAAACGGATCTAGAAAGATGGCGACTTACAGTGCAGGAATAACAGGCTTCATTTTACGTCCATGTTAGACCCGGCGAACGCTTTGTCCATATTTTTTACAGTCTATGATACCAACCTGTCCTCTGAGCCATGAGAAACTGCAGGCGTCCAATCTCTCAGTACTCACACCCTCACCCAATGGACTGGACAGTGCAGCTTTATTCTGAGCTAACATTTAAAACAAGTCTATTCTCAAATAGTCAAGTAATAGTTGCAGTTCTGATTGAAGTGTGTCTCTTAACTCAGCCGTTTGATGCAAAATGCAGTTGAATCAACAGTCGACTTTTGACTATGTTTTTCCCAGAGGTAGAAAACTGTCGTTCCCTGATGTCATCGCTAGGGACACATGCATCAGTAGGCAGGAACATGGGGATGGCAATGAAGGACCGGGAAGTCTGGCGTGGCATTGTGACATCCATTGTCGAAAAACGTTTAGAAGATGCATTTTGCATTCATAAAACCCTGCTTACTATTGAGCAAAGTCTTTCAAAATTATACAGAGATAAATATGAAAAATAATGGACGAAGGGACAAAGGATTCATGCCAGTATTTATTCGCATAAATCAGAAATCCAGATGTTGTAAAATGTTAGGGCTTTTACTTGTACAGTTGTCACCTGGCAAAAAAAAGAAAGGATAATGCTGCAATTGAATGTTTTTCCTGTTCAACATCTTTCCCTCTTGCTTGGTCTGGGCAGCACTAGAAGTTGGGCTTCATAGAACTAGTCAATTAACTCAATTCCTTTACTGGACATTCCATGCCACGTTGATCTTTAACTGGAGTCTTTAAACCAAGAGTCATCATACAAAAGGAGTGTCTGGGTTTCAGTTTTGTGTGTGCGGTTTTGAAAAAGCCGTTATTTTTTCAGAAACTTATTTTAAGTTAAACTGTAAATATGTCCCCACAACTGACTTCAGTCATTGGATTCCAAAGCCAGCCCGTCTATGGAATCGAGTTGCACATTGACACAAGATGGCCAATCTAACTCTTCGTGTTCTACTTCGACAGGGTGAGGTTCTTGTGCATCCAGTGAACAAGGACAGGAATCTGTGAGAACACAAATCGAATCAGAAATTACAATCTCATAAAGCTGGCCATGTTCACTGTTCAGATATCTCTCAGAAAAGAAAAAATAATCACAAACGGTAAGAACAGCATCAACATGGGTCTCACATTGCAAGTCTTCTCTGGTCTGAGGCTGTGATGGTTCGTGCAGAATATTGACAGCAGACACTGGAGGCACAAGAAATCAGTAACGTGACGGCACACCAAGTGTAATGTACAGTTTGTACACTAGTGTAATGTCAGATAAAACATTCTGAAACTGCAAACAGGCCTACATTAGACTGAGATTCCATTTAATCTACAATCTTGGACTAAAGCAGCATCAAGACAGAACTCTACTGCTATATAAAATAAAATTAACACATTCTGAAACTTCAAACAGGCCTACATTAGACTGTTCAAGATTGTCGATTAAATGGAATCTCAGACTAAAGCAGTATCAAGACAACTCTACTGCTATGTAAAAGCAATACATATTCTTGTTTAAATTGATACATTGTGTGCCATCAGCCTATTCTATCTCGAATATCCCTTTGCCTTTGGCAGCAGGGCTATTCCCTTCTGTCCATGTTTTTCTATAATGGCTGATTTAGAAAAAACTAAACAATAAAGAAATTCACCTCTCTTTGATATCTCTGGCCATGTTGTCTTCAGGATGTTGTCTAGTTGAACTCTCAAACCAGACACAGCATCACTTACATCTGTGAAGGAACCCAGAAGATGGGCAACAACACTGGGTAAGGCCGGAGATACACTGGGCCTGGAGAGAGACTGGAAACTCTGGAGGGAATGGAACAGACAGGACAGAAGTAAAATATCAAGAAATAAACAGATTTGTTATACAGCTAGTTTAGTCAAGCTATAATATAATTATAATAAATACTTTTTAGCCACCCCTCTCCGGCCCTCGCTCCCCCAAATGAGCCTCTGAAATGCTAAATAACACAGAGAGAGACTATGGTTTGAAAATTAAACTAGATAAAGTGCCCCTCGGGGCACAGGTCTCCAACCAGGGCAGGTCAGGTTGTGGCCTCCTGGTGGCGCCATGTATTTACCTGGCTCGGGGCGCCCCCAATGGCTTGGCGCCCTGGGCAATCGCCCAGCATGCCCAGCGCAATAACCGGCCCTGCTTCTGAGTAGGGTATAGGTCAGTGCGGGCCACTAGAATTTCGAGTGCACCGAATAAACAAATGACCAGAGGGTGCGCTCAGTGCGAATTTCCAAACGCACCCAATATAACATAATATCGTTACCGTCAGGCAGAAATCTCCAATGTTGAAAAATCACTGAAAATTAGGCGTGCATGATTATGAAATTATGACCGATATCCGATCTCCGACTATTTTCAGGGTCGTATCTGACGATACCGATTCTGATATTATACGGATTACGATGCCTTCAAATACACAAAACAAGTCATTTGAGTCATTTGACGGTGACATTATTATTGCGTCATTAATATCTGTGAAAATAATCTATATTATTTTGAGACCGATCCGATACCGATATGGCATTTTTATGGCCGATTTGATTTTGATATGCTACTGATTATATTGTGCATCACTACTGAAAATCTATGGAACCTGAATGAAATGGATGGTGTCATCAGTTTTGGACAGCTCCCCCAGGTCAGCGTGTTTCCTCTCCAGCGTGGCGATCTCCTTCTCCAGCTGCCTCAGGTGTCCCTCAGTCTGAGCTCCTGCAGTCTTCTGCTGGCCTCGGATCAGTTCTTTGACCTCACTGCGCCTTCTCTCAATGGAGATGATCGTCTCGGAGAAGATCTTGTCAGTGGCAGCCAGTTGTGCTTCCGCAGAGCTCTGGTTGAGGAAACATGGAACGAGGAAACACCACGCACGTATGTTCTGTATCTTTTGTTTGTTTCTTTCCTCACCTATGATTTGATTCTATATGATGCATTGATAAAATAGGTAGCTGCAGTGAAACAATCATTTTATCCATGCAAATAATTTGTGTACACATGGCTAGTCTTGTTGTATACAGGTAGGTTGCTTGTTCTCTGCTAACAGTCATTATCTGCAAACATGAAACTAATTATACTTTCGTACCCTGACCCCAATAACACAATATCAAATCAATTTAAATTATCATCATAATATCAGCTCACCTTCAGGGTCTTCAAGACCTGTGTCATGTCTATCAGCTCCTTCTTTCTCTCTTGGATCTCCTGCTGTATATTTTGCTGAATTGTTGCCAGCTGTTTCTGCAGAAAATCAGCATTTAGAAGTGTTTGGTTTAGAGATCCAAACCTAATCCTAAATCCTAACTCAACAACTATCCATCCATCAACCAACCACTTATCCAGAATCGGGGCAACGGTTCCGCTGAGCAGAGCTCTCGACTTCCCTTTCCTGAGAAACATTAGTACCGTAAACTTCCTCCTGGGAATCCCAAGGCGTTCTCAGGCCAGTGTGGAGATGTAAACCCCCCCCCCCCCTCCCCCCCCCCCCATCTGGTCATGAGGCATCCGAACTACTGTAGATGCCCAAACCACTTAAACTGGCTCCTTTACAAGCGAAGGAGCAGCAGCTCTACTCCGAATCGTGCTCGGGTGACTGAACTTCTCACCCTCTCTCTAAGGAAGATGCCAGCCACCCATCTAAGAAAACTAATTTCGTACGCTTTTTTTTCACAACCTTATTCTTACGGTATTGACCCACTCTTCATGACCATAGGTGAGAGTAGAAACGAAGATTGCTTGGTAGACCGAGAGCTTTGCCTTCTGGCTTTTTAACTTAACATTTTTAAGGGAAGACCTCCGCACACTCGACTTACTAATAACAGGCGACAAAGCAGCAGACTGCAGACACGTAGAGAAGGAGGGAGACCCGCACACTGTCACTTGCTGGTTCAAAATGCATTTGACATTTGCCTTTTTCTTTTACTTTTTTGAAAGTTAGTTAATAAAAAAAAAGAATGACAACCAGTTTTCCTTTTTAGATCCGTCATGATCATTGCATTTCAAACATTAACTGTAATTTTACCTTGTCCCACCGTGCGATTGTGGTCCTTACCTGTTTCTCAGTCTTCTCTGCTGCAGCCGACACAGTGTCATGCCACTTATGCTCTTCGATGGCACACACAACACAGACACACTGCTGGTCTGTGCGACAGAACACCTCCTTCAGCTTGTGATGACTGGAGCACATCTTCTCCTGCAGTTTGTTTGTGGCCGGGACCAGCGTGTGCTTCTGCAGCACGGGGACACTGTAGTGAGGCTGGAGGTGAGTCTCGCAGTACGAGGCCAGACACACCAGACAACACTTGAGGGCTTTGAGACGTCTGGTTCCGGAGCAGAAGTCACAGGCCACGTCTGCTGGACCGGCGTAGACCACAGACGCAGAGGGTCTCGCCTTCCTCAACTTCTCCACAACCTGTAAAGTAAAAATCACACTGTATCATTATACATACATCTTCATGATGTATGATGATATTGTCAATGGGAATTTGCGTTAGGACAAAATAGACGATTTGCTCGTCCACCAACGGATATTATACATTCATTGTCAATTGATTGATTTAAATATTTATTAACAGTTTGCAGAATTACAGTACATTTCAAGCACAAACTCAAAGACTACATTACAGTACATTTCAAGCACAAAGACTGTTAACTGTGAGTGGACGACCCAATTAAGCATTACACTTGTTTACTACAATAGGGTCCACCATGTTCAATTCATCAAAACATTTAGAGACGTACAAATAGACACTTCTATATAGTTAAAGAACAGAACAGGAATTCATCATAAAGGAAGCAAAAAGGGAAAAGAATTGCAGCCATCCGTAGGTGCCCTTTGAGAGCGGTTTTGAAGGAGTCAAGGGATTCACATGTCTTAATGACTGTTGGTAGGGCGTTCCACATTTTGGTGGCATAGGAGCGAAAATAATTTAGTCCCTTGTTTGTGCCGAATCTGGGTTGTACATGGTTTGTTGTACTCCCTCTGGTGTTGTGGGTGTGTGGACTTCGTTTACATTAAGGAAGTATTTAGACAGGTACATGGGTATCTTGGTGGTGTATCGAATCTTGTGGACCAGACCCATTGCAAGATGCTGTACTGTCAAAGTGGGCAGGGGTGAGGTGGGTTCGGGGGGTGAGGCCAAGTAGGAGCCTGACCAGTTTGTTTTGGGAGGTCTGGAGCCTTGTTTTAAGGGCCTTTGAGGTGCTGTGGTACCAAGAGATGGAGGTGGAGGTGTCAAATGGCAGAGGGACGCCCGAACGGACCACCACAAAAAGACCACCCACAAAATTGGTGTAAGCACAGCTGCACACTCATGTGCCCTTTTCTTGAGTTTGGGCCCCTATAGCTGCCCATTCAGTGCTCTCTGCATGGCCCAATGGCCCTGCCTGCCCTAGGGCTTTTAGTGTTCCTTTTTAACAATCATTGTAAAATCGATCATCTCGTAGGCCTACTATTTGCATATAAGTATTCAATCAAAGTCGAACTCTCTCACCTCAGCCAGCATGTTGTTCCTCCTCAGAACAGGTTTTATGCTGAAGCACTCTCTGCACTGGGGACAGTTGTATACACCCACCCGCCATAACCAGTAGTCCTTAATGCAGTTACCACAGTAGCTGTGTCCACATGGTAGAGACACTGGTTCCCTCAGAAGGTCCAGGCAGATGGAACAGCAGAACCGATCCGGGTCCAGAACAACTCCCTGCAGCTGTGCCATAGTTAGCCTACTGAGCACCACACGACACAGAAAACGACACTATTGTCCTTTATTGTGTCGATCTATGCAGATTTCGTTCGTTTCCTTTATATAAATAAAATATCGTCTATGGTTTTGTTTTAAGAGAAACTAAGGAGCATTATGGAAAGGACTAAGGAGAGAAGGTTGGTTTCCTGGTTGTGTGTTACAGCATGGCTAACTGTCTGCATGCATGTGGAATACTGTGCACTCCTGTCTCCACTCTCTCATCACACCTTAATTGTAACAAAGTCTGCCCAATGATATGAGACAGCATTTACTGCTGGATTCAGTAGAACCACACATTTAAATTCCTATTTCCTATACAAGCCGGCCTCATATGTGTTGCTAATAAGACAATCCATGTCAGAAATCAGAATCAATTGCTAAGAAAGACAAAAGAGTGAGCGCACCTGGCTGTATTAATCAGTGACCAGTGGCGCTGTTGAGCAACCTGCAAGTGGCAGTGTGGCAGTGTTGAGCAGCCTAAAGGGCCATTTAACACAGCACTAATAACTAACTATACCAAAACAAGTATAGTGCACTGCTCAGTTCAAACAGGTGGGATTTTTTTCACAAACTTATCACAAATTTATTTTATTATAGTACAGACAATAGACACAAATGCAGACAAGACAGGGTGCTAATTACCTGAGTTTCTAAAGACGCCTTCTAAAACCTTTCTAAAAGCCTTCACAATCTTAAAAAAAATTACAATAATAATAATAATAATGATGTTGCTATGCTACTACGTACATGTATAGCAATAACTAATGAGTCACAGAGGTAGCATCCGGCTTCAAAGGTAAAACAACGTATAGGTTGCACCGGGTATCAATGGGTTAAGAGCCTAAACCAGGCCATGCATTTGTACAAATAAATGAAATTCAAACTTCAATTGAACTTGAATCGCGCGCACGCGCACACGCACACGCACGCGCACACACACACACACACACACACACACACACACACACACACACACACACACACACACACACACACACACACACACACACACACACACACACACACACACACACACACACACACACACACACACACACACACACACACACACACACACACACACACACACACACACACACACACACACACACACACACACACACACACACACACACACACACACACACACACACACACACACACACACACACACACACACACACACACACACACACACACACACACACACACACACACACACACACACACATATATAAATGATATCGAGTATGAGTTCCATTTTCTTTTCTATTGCCCGTTGTATCATGAGCTACGTCAAAAGTTATTTAACAGAAAAATATAGATCTGATGTGGTTAAGTGATGTGACTGAGATGGATTTTCGAACAAAAGATATTTGCATTAGCAGAATATATAGAGTAAGCTTGGGACATACGGACAAAGAAAACTTATATGTGATGTATTTTATTTTTATGTTATTGCTTATTGTCTCCACCAGGCCGAAGGCATGTGGGGAGAGTATGTTTTGCACTCCGTCCGTCCGCGTGTCCGTCCGTTTGTGTGTCCGTCCGTTTGTGTGTGTGTCCGTGTGTCCGTGAACAGCTAATCTCGGCCACCGTTAACCCGGTCGATGCCATATTTTGCACACACACTCCCTGGATGCCAACCATGAACCTCTGCCCCACACTTTCCAGAACGGCCTGTTATAGCGCCACCAGGAGGCCGCTTTGTGCAAAACAAGTTTTTCCATGCCATATTTTGCACACACACTCCCTGGATGCCAACCATGAACCTCTGCCCCAAACTTTCCAGAACGGCCTGTTATAGCGCCACCAGGAGGCCGCTTTGTGCAAAACAAGTTTTTGCACAGTACACCTACAGATTTTGTCCAAACATCACGCAAATTGGTACACAGTCTCTCTAGAGCCATTCAACGAAACGGGTCTTTCAGATTTATCACACTCCATCCTGATTGGTTAAGATTGGCTTCCAAAGTTCACAGGAGTGCTCAGTTTCAAACAAAATGCTGCAAATCATGAACACATCGCGTGATTTCCGTGAAATTGTGCACCCACATTCCCACTAGGCCGAGGACGAAATGCCACATGAACAATTTCAACTCAGCCTCAAGGTGGCGCTATAACTGGCCGAAAAGTGTTTTTACCTCTAACTGCACGGATCTGTGGATAACCTGGTGGAGACCTGTGCCCGGAAGGGCACTTTTTCTAGTTTCTGTTTTTGTTTTTATCAAATACTTGGTGTAACTTCTGTGTGGGAAGTGAACGTGATATTGTTTATTTATGTTGTTGGTGTCTTATAATCCCGTAAGGGATGGGTCTTAACGACAAGACAAAAATTAATTCATTCATTCACACAGAGTTAGACTTTTACTTTTTTTTTTTTTACATACACAGGAAAAGCAATAAGCATACAATGCAAATATGTTAGGTCACAAAACTCATGGATATGGATATGTTCTCATGATACAACAACACACACACACTCCATGGGCACAAGAAGTAACTAACTAAAGCTTTCAAATAATTGCAGTCGATTAAAAGTACAATATTTGCCTCTGAGAATTAGACAGTGGAGTAGAAGTAAAAGTATCGAAAAGCCCAGGCCGTGGCGTAACGGTCTGGGCACCTGACTGGTAATCCAGTCGCAGTGTGCCGCGGGTTCGACTCCCGAGCCCGACACGGCCTTTACTGCATGTCATCCCCCCATCTCTCTCCCGTTTCCTGTCAGCCTACTGTCTGTCCCTTCAAAAAAAATCAATAAAAGGCGTAAGCCGCAAAAAAAAAAAAAAAAAAAAAAGTATCGAAAATGAGAAATACGCCATTAAAGTAAAACAATACCTCAAAATAATACTCAAGTACAGTAGTAGTATTAAACTACTAAATGTACTTAGTTACTTTGTAGCACTGCATACATTGCTACTAAAAGCTATTCTCATTGATCCTCCTCATGGTCATCTGGACCCAGTTGAGAGCAGGGTCCATACAGATATGGACATTCTTCACTGTTACTAGACGCACGCACGCACGCACACGCACGCACACACACAATTACATTATTACCATAGATATAACACAGTATATAGCCTTTTTTAACTGTCCAAACTTACACGATTCCTGGCTTTCCACAGCGGATATCGGTCTGGTAATATCTTTTCAGGAGACTGATCTTCACTCTCTTTCGGTAGAAGGCAAAACAGCAGCCCTCAGGGCCAACTGTATCTGCAGGGCCAACTGCATCTGCATCAAATGTGATTTTTTTAAATTATAATGGTTCCATTTTATGACAAACAAACAAAAAACAACAACATTTTATGACAACTGATATTCTAGTATAGTCAACGTTTTTGTCTGGGGACCCCCGGAAATGCTTTGGCCATGTCTCGCTCCCCCACCCCACCTCCAATACAAATTTAACCCTTCCAAAACCTTAATAATAGAGAAAGTACATCATAAATAATTACTGAAACCAGATATAATTTTTGAATATATATTCTTTCACAGCGTTAACTCAGACATTTGCTTCTGCAGGGGGTCCCTGGAACAACATATTTTCAGATGGTGGTCCCCGGCCAAATACAGATAATTCTGGGGGTCCTTGAAATGAAACAGTTTGAGAACCACTGACATAGAAACATAGGTTTGTAATGGTCTTAATGGATTGAATTACTGTTGGGAGCTGCAGAGCAGCAGATCAGAGCTGCCATCAGGATGCCAAAGAGGACAATGAGACGGGTTCCCATGGTCACACCTTCTCCAGAGGATGATGGATGGATGGATGGATGGATGGCTGGAGACTAAAATGACAGCTCTCCTTAGCCACTGCAAAAGATGTCTAAATAAAAAGAATAGTCCGTTCTGATGTTTTATCAAGAACAAAGAGAAACTGCAAGAGGTGGGAGGAGGGTGGGTTTGTGGTCACAGGAGCGGAAAAATGCTTCATTGTGACAAACAAGTCGTTTCGAAATGCATCTCACAAAGGTCCAAAGCTCAAGTTCCGCTACGATGATCGATAATACGTTTGTGCTTGATGTACTTCTAAGCATGACAAAGTGAAAGACTTACAAAGGAAGAATTCTTAATCACCATTACTAGATAGCTAGTCTTATGTTTCAAAGGACATTAAGACAGCAGACAGCATCAAAAGAGATGCAGTGTATCATGTAAAAATTTATAAAGACAAATAGTCAACAACACTGTTCTTGTTGAATATGTACAGCTCTTTATTAAATAAAACAGGACAAGGTAATTTCATACACCGGTCAGCCTTTTACTATAACAACCAGGGTAACAAACTTATTTTTACTCACCTCTAACCTCTTTCTCATTTCTTAGAAATGTCACTTAAGACACAAACACACATTTGCATCGTTAACCGTAGTCAAGTGCAAAACAAAACAGAAACACTACAATGCTAAAACCATGGTTAATAAAAAAAATTGCAAGTGATGACACTATCTTTTATCATGAGGCACAAATAAAGGCATGTGTGCAAACAGCTTTATTGCAGTAATGCAGTGCTCATCACACTGAGGGGGAAGTTGGGGAGAGAGGAGTGCATCTAGAAAAGTGATCCAAACGGCCAGGACATGTGATGAGATACTGTACACATACTGTAAACCCATTTAGACATGAGGCCCATTCTAAATCGTGTGTTACTGTGTTTAGTTTAGAAAAACATATTTTATTCAAATTATTATTAATATTATTATTTTTAATCATGTTGCTATCATTTGTGGTTGAGTGGAAACCTTGTACAGCACTAACTTTTTTAAATTATCATTTTAAAAACAATTTAAAATAGTGACAATTAGTGAAAAAATAACCAATCTACAAGCACACAATTAGATCTGCTATTTTCATTACTCTTGTGCAACACTCTTATGAAGTAGCAGGGCTTCACGAACAAACTAACATTTGTAACTTGCAGATACGAGGTTACTGCCGACAGTGACGGTCTAACCCATTTAGACCTGGAAAGCCACGTTCTACCTTTCAATCCGGGAAAGTGTTATTTTAGTCGTTACGATATTTTAAGTCCTTTAATTTAAAAAATATATTTTTTCATATTTAGGTCCTTTCAAACGGGCAGCAATTAACGTGCCTAGTAATTCATTCTCAATGAGACCTGCGTTTTTGCGTGGAGAAGTCGAGAGGCGACAACGCAAGTGTATTTACGTGGGCGCGCTCCCGTGAAGTTGTCGCAGGCGTGCTTGTTTCGTGCACACGCCCACGACTGACTAGACCTAACTAACCAGACCTGGATTCTGTTGAGCTTTTTTTTTGGTTCTGCTTGTGTTGTCGCGGCCCTCATGAGCAGACCTGGAGCAGACATCGATGCCCGTCTGAAGGTACCTTAGAACAGGGGTTCCCAAACGGTGGTACGCGACCACGTTCTAGGGGGCGCGTGACATGAAAAGGCTAATGGGGGCGCTATGGTTTAAATTTAAATATATGAACATATTATACCAATATATGGCAACTATACAAGCAGAATATATGCCATATTCAGGTTCATATATGTGGATATATATGCACATAATGTGGATATAAGTATACAGTATGTCTCTATATAGCTTATGCGACATATGCAGGTGGTCGATTTAGAATATGTTGCACATATAAAAATATATATGTTCATACATTTCATTTCCATGTGCCTCATTGATCTTGAACTGGAGTCTTTAAACCAAGAGTCATCATGCCAAAGCCAGCCTGTATTAAGATAGCCAATCTAACTCTTCGTGTTCTACTTCGACAGGGAGAGGTTCTTGTGCAACCAGTGAACAAGGACAGGAATCTGTGAGAACACAAATCGAATCAGAAATTAAAATCTCATAAAGCTGGCCATGTTCAGATATCTCTCAGAAAAGAAAAAATAATCACTAACACAAACGGTAAGAACAGCATCAACATGGGTCTCACATTGCAAGTCTTCTCTGGTCTGAGGCTGTGATGGTTCGTGCAGAATATGGACGGCAGACACTGAGGCACAAGAAATCAGTAACGTCACGGCAGTGACGGCACACCAAGTGTAATGTACAGTTTGTACACTAGTGTAATGTCAGATAAAACATTCTGAAACTGCAAACAGGCCTACAACAGGTCTACAATCTTGGACTAAAGCAGCGTCAAGACAGAACTCTACTGCTATATAAAATAAAAAACAACACATTCTGAAACTTCAAACAGGCCTACATTAGACTGTTCAAGATTGTCGATTAAATGGAATCTCAGACTAAAGCAGTATCAAGACAACTCTACTGCTATGTAAAAGCAATACATATTCTTGTTTAAATTGATACATTGTGTGCCATCAGCCTATTCTATCTCGAATATCCCTTTGCCTTTGGCAACAGGGCTATTCCCTTCTGTCCATGTTTTTCTATAATGGCTGATTTAGAAAAAACTAAACAAAGAAATTCACCTCTCTTTGATATCTCTGGCCATGTTGTCTTCAGGATGTTGTCTAGTTGAACTCTCAAACCAGACACAGCATCACTTACATCTCTGAAGGAACCCAGAAGATGGGCAACAACACTGGGTAAGGCCGGAGATACACTGGGCCTGGAGAGAGACTGGAAACTCTGGAGGGAATGGAACAGACAGGACAGAAGTAAAATATCAAGAAATAAACAGATTTGTTATACAGCTAGTTTAGTCAAGCTATAATATTATAATAAATACTTTTTATCCACCCCTCCGGCCCTCCCGCCCCCAAATGAGCCTCTGAAAGGCTAAATAACACAGGGAGAAAGACTACGGTTTGAAAATGAAACTAGATAAAGTGCCCCTCGGGGCACAGGTCTCCACCAGGGCAGGTCAGGTTGTGGCCTCCTGGTGGCGCTATAATAGGCCAATGTGAAAAGGGTGCCATTTCTTCTTACGGATCCGTCTTGAACACATGACATTGTGGGATTTTTGGGATTTTTGGACAGAATCTGGAGGAGTAATATCAAAAAGCGTGTTTTTTTAAAGTCGACCTCCTGGTGGCGCTATAACAGGCCATTCTGGGAAATTTGGTTTGGTGTTGGCATCCAGGGAGTGTGTGTGCAAAATTTGGCACCGACCGGGTTAACGGTACCAGAGATTAGCTGGTAATGGACGGACGGACGCACGCACACACGAACTCACACACACACACACACACACACGGACGGACGGAGTGCAAAGCATACTCCCTCAGACTATAACAAATTTACTTCAAACTTAATTTGGAACTGTAAAAGATGGACAGTGTCCTCTTTAAGCAATATGAACGTGTGTTTATTAACTGGCTCAGGGCGCCCCCACTGGCTTGGCGCCCTGGGCAATCGCCCAGCACGCCCAGCGCAATAACGGGCTTCTGAGTAGGGTATAGGTCAGTGCGGGGCCACTCAGCACGCCTGGGGCGCAGTGCACTAGAATTTCGAGTGCACCGAATAAACAAATGACCAGAGGATGCACGGGTGCGCTCAGTGCGAATTTCCGAACGCACCCAATATAACATAATATCGTTACTGTCAGGCAGAAACCTCATATCTCCAATGTTGAAAATACGTGTGAAATGAAAGACAAACCCACTGAAAATTAGGCGTGCATAATTATGACCGATATCCGATCACCGACTATTTGCAGGGTCGTATCTGACGATACCGATTCTGATATTATACGATTACGCTGCCTTCAAATACATAAAACAAAAGCATGACGGTGACATTATTATTGCGTCATTAATATCTGTGAAAATAATCTATATTATTTTAAGACCGATACGGCATTTTTATGTCCGATATTGATATGCCACTATATTGTGCATCACTACTGAAAATATATGGAACCTGAATGAAATGGATGGTGTCATCAGTTTTGGACAGCTCCCCCAGGTCAGCGTGTCTCCTCTCCAGCGTGGCGATCTCCTTCTCCAGCTGCCTCAGGTGTCCCTCAGTCTGAGCCCCTGCAGTCTTCTGCTGGCCTCGGATCAGTTCTTTGACCTCACTGCGCATTCTTTCAATGGAGACGATCGTCTCGGAGAAGATCTTGTCAGTGGCAGCCAGTTCTGCTTCCGCAGAGTTCTGGTTGAGGAAACATGGAACGAGGAAACACCGCATACGAATATTCTGTGTATTCTGTGTGTTTCCTCACCTATGATCTGATTCTAGATAATTCTAATATGATGCATTGATAAAATGGGTAGCTGCAGTGAAACAATCATTTTATCCATGCAAATAATTTGTGTACACATGGCTAGTCTTGTTGTATAGGTTGCTTGTTCTCTGCTAACAGTCATTATCTGCAAGCATGAAACAAATTATACTTTCGTACCCTGACCCCAATAACACAATATCAAATCAATATAAATTATCATCATAATATCAGCTCACCTTCAGGGTCTTCAAGACCTGTGTCATGTCTATCAGCTCCTTCTTTCTCTCTTGGATCTCCTGCTGTATATTTTGCTGAATTGTTGCCAGCTGTTTCTGCAGAAAATCAGCATTTAGAAGTGTTTGGTTTAGAGATCCAAACCTAATCCTAAATCCTAACTCAACAACTATCCATCCATCCATCAACCAACCACTTATCCAGAATCGGGGCAACGGTTCCGCTGAGCAGAGCTCTCGACTTCCCTTTCCTGAGAAACATTAGTACCGTAAACTTCCTCCTGGGAATCCCAAGGCGTTCTCAGGCCAGTGTGGAGATGTAATCCCCCCCCCCCCCCCCCCATCTGGTCCTTGGTCTGCCTCGGGGTCTCTTCCCAGTGCAGTGGGACATGCAGCGAGGCATCCGAACTACTGTAGATGCCCAAACCACTTAAACTGGCTCCTTTACAAGCGAAGGAGCAGCGGCTCTACTCCGAATCGTGCTCGGGTGACTGAACTTCTCACCCTCTCTCTAAGGAAGATGCCAGCCACCCATCTAAGAAAACTAATTTCGTACGCTTTTTTTTCACAACCTTATTCTTACGGTATTGACCCACTCTTCATGACCATAGGTGAGAGTAGAAACGAAGATTGCTTGGTAGACCGAGAGCTTTGCCTTCTGGCTTTTTAACTTAACATTTTTAAGGGAAGACCTCCGCACACTCGACTTACTAATAACAGGCGACAAAGCAGCAGACTGCAGACACGTAGAGAAGGAGGGAGACCCGCACACTGTCACTTGCTGGTTCAAAATGCATTTGACATTTGCCTTTTTCTTTTACTTTTTTGAAAGTTAGTTAATAAAAAAAAAGAATGACAACCAGTTTTCCTTTTTAGATCCGTCATGATCATTGCATTTCAAACATTAACTGTAATTTTACCTTGTCCCACCGTGCGATTGTGGTCCTTACCTGTTTCTCAGTCTTCTCTGCTGCAGCCGACACAGTGTCATGCCACTTATGCTCTTCCATGGCACACACAACGCAGACACACTGCTGGTCTGTGCAACAGAACACCTCCTTCAGCTTGTGATGACTGGAGCACATCTTCTCCTGCAGTTTGTTTGTGGCCGGGACCAGCGTGTGCTTCTGCAGCACGGGGACACTGTAGTGAGGCTGGAGGTGAGTCTCGCAGTACGAGGCCAGACACACCAGACAACACTTGAGGGCTTTGAGACGTCTGGTTCCGGAGCAGAAGTCACAGGCCACGTCTGCTGGACCGGCGTAGACCACAGACGCAGAGGGTCTCGCCTTCCTCAACTTCTCCACAACCTGTAAAGTAAAAATCACACTGTATCATTATACATACATCTTCATGATGTATGATGATATTGTCAATGGGAATTTGCGTTAGGACAAAATAGACGATTTGCTCGTCCACCAACGGATATTATATTCGATTCAATTGATTGATTTAAATATTTATTAACAGTTTGCAGAATTACAGTACATTTCAAGCACAAACTCAAAGACTACATTACAGTACATTTCAAGCACAAAGACTGTTAACTGTGAGTGGACGACCCAATTAAGCATTACACTTGTTTACTACAATAGGGTCCACCATGTTCAATTCATCAAAACATT
The DNA here is from genome assembly GCF_964188405.1 of Protomyctophum parallelum. Taxonomy (NCBI): domain Eukaryota; kingdom Metazoa; phylum Chordata; class Actinopteri; order Myctophiformes; family Myctophidae; genus Protomyctophum; species Protomyctophum parallelum. The sequence continues at coordinate 25,229,773 of NC_139716.1, read as the reverse complement.
TAGAGACGTACAAATAGACACTTCTATATAGTTAAAGAACAGAACAGGAATTCATCATAAAGGAAGCAAAAAGGGAAAAGAATTGCAGCCATCCGTAGGTGCCCTTTGAGAGCGGTTTTGAAGGAGTCAAGGGATTCACATGTCTTAATGACTGTTGGTAGGGCGTTCCACATTTTGGTGGCATAGGAGCGAAAATAATTTAGTCCCTTGTTTGTGCCGAATCTGGGTTGTACATGGTTTGTTGTACTCCCTCTGGTGTTGTGGGTGTGTGGACTTCGTTTACATTAAGGAAGTATTTAGACAGGTACATGGGTATCTTGGTGGTGTATCGAATCTTGTGGACCAGACCCATTGCAAGATGCTGTACTGTCAAAGTGGGCAGGGGTGAGGTGGGTTCGGGGGGTGAGGCCAAGTAGGAGCCTGACCAGTTTGTTTTGGGGAGTCTGGAGCCTTGTTTTAAGGGCCTTTGAGGTGCTGTGGTACCAAGAGATGGAGGTGGAGGTGTCAAATGGCAGAGGGACGCCCGAACGGACCACCACAAAAAGACCACCCACAAAATTGGTGTAAGCACAGCTGCACACTCATGTGCCCTTTTCTTGAGTTTGGGCCCCTATAGCTGCCCATTCAGTGCTCTCTGCACGGCCCAATGGCCCTGCCTGCCCTAGGGCTTTTAGTGTTCCTTTTTAACAATCATTGTAAAATCGATCATCTCGTAGGCCTACTATTTGCATATAAGTATTCAATCAAAGTCGAACTCTCTCACCTCAGCCAGCATGTTGTTCCTCCTCAGAACAGGTTTTATGCTGAAGCACTCTCTGCACTGGGGACAGTTGTATACACCCACCCGCCATAACCAGTAGTCCTTAATGCAGTTACCACAGTAGCTGTGTCCACATGGTAGAGACACTGGTTCCCTCAGAAGGTCCAGGCAGATGGAACAGCAGAACCGATCCGGGTCCAGAACAACTCCCTGCAGCTGTGCCATAGTTAGCCTACTGAGCACCACACGACACAGAAAACGACACTATTGTCCTTTATTGTGTTGATCTATGCAGATTTCGTTCGTTTCCTTTATATAAATAAAATATCGTCTATGGTTTTGTTTTAAGAGAAACTAAGGAGCATTATGGAAAGGACTAAGGAGAGAAGGTTGGTTTCCTGGTTGTGTGTTACAGCATGGCTAACTGTCTGCATGCATGTGGAATACTGTGCACTCCTGTCTCCACTCTCTCATCACACCTTAATTGTAACAAAGTCTGCCCAATGATATGAGACAGCATTTACTGCTGGATTCAGTAGAACCACACATTTAAATTCCTATTTCCTATACAAGCCGGCCTCATATGTGTTGCTAATAAGACAATCCATGTCAGAAATCAGAATCAATTGCTAAGAAAGACAAAAGAGTGAGCGCACCTGGCTGTATTAATCAGTGACCAGTGGCGCTGTTGAGCAACCTGCAAGTGGCAGTGTGGCAGTGTTGAGCAGCCTAAAGGGCCATTTAACACAGCACTAATAACTAACTATACCAAAACAAGTATAGTGCACTGCTCAGTTCAAACAGGTGGGATTTTTTTCACAAACTTATCACAAATTTATTTTATTATAGTACAGACAATAGACACAAATGCAGACAAGACAGGGTGCTAATTACCTGAGTTTCTAAAGACGCCTTCTAAAACCTTTCTAAAAGCCTTCACAATCTTAAAAAAAAATTACAATAATAATAATGATGTTGCTATGCTACTACGTACATGTATAGCAATAACTAATGAGTCACAGAGGTAGCATCCGGCTTCAAAGGTAAAACAACGTATAGGTTGCACCGGGTATCAATGGGTTAAGAGCCTAAACCAGGCCATGCATTTGTACAAATAAATTAAATTCAAACTTGACTCGCACGCACGCACGCACGCACGCACACACACACACACACACACACACACACACACACACACACACACACACACACACACACACACACACACACACACACACACACACACACACACACACACACACACACACACACACACATATAAATGATATCGAGTATGAGTTCCATTTTCTTTTCTATTGCCCGTTGTATCATGAGCTACGTCAAAAGTTATTTAACAGAAAAATATAGATCTGATGTGGTTAAGTGATGTGACTGAGATGGATTTTCGAACAAAAGATATTTGCATTAGCAGAATATATAGAGTAAGCTTGGGACATACGGACAAAGAAAACTTATATGTGATGTATTTTATTTTTATGTTATTGCTTATTTCTGTTTTTGTTTTTATCAAATACTTGGTGTAACTTCTGTGTGGGAAGTGAACGTGATATTGTTTATTTATGTTGTTGGTGTCTTATAATCCCGTAAGGGATGGGTCTTAACGACAAGACAAAAATTAATTCATTCATTCACACAGAGTTAGACTTTTACTTTTTTTTTTTTTACATACACAGGAAAAGCAATAAGCATACAATGCAAATATGTTAGGTCACAAAACTCATGGATATGGATATGTTCTCATGATACAACAACACACACACACTCCATGGGCACAAGAAGTAACTAACTAAAGCTTTCAAATAATTGCAGTCGATTAAAAGTACAATATTTGCCTCTGAGAATTAGACAGTGGAGTAGAAGTAAAAGTATCGAAAAGCCCAGGCCGTGGCGTAACGGTCTGGGCACCTGACTGGTAATCCAGTCGCAGTGTGCCGCGGGTTCGACTCCCGAGCCCGACACGGCCTTTACTGCATGTCATCCCCCCATCTCTCTCCCGTTTCCTGTCAGCCTACTGTCTGTCCCTTCAAAAAAAATCAATAAAAGGCGTAAGCCGCAAAAAAAAAAAGAAAAAAAAAAAAAAAAAAAGTATCGAAAATGAGAAATACGCCATTAAAGTAAAACAATACCTCAAAATAATACTCAAGTACAGTAGTAGTATTAAACTACTAAATGTACTTAGTTACTTTGTAGCACTGCATACATTGCTACTAAAAGCTATTCTCATTGATCCTCCTCATGGTCATCTGGACCCAGTTGAGAGCAGGGTCCATACAGATATGGACATTCTTCACTGTTACTAGACGCACGCACGCACGCACACGCACGCACGCACACACACACAATTACATTATTACCATAGATATAACACAGTATATAGCCTTTTTTAACTGTCCAAACTTACACGATTCCTGGCTTTCCACAGCGGATATCGGTCTGGTAATATCTTTTCAGGAGACTGATCTTCACTCTCTTTCGGTAGAAGGCAAAACAGCAGCCCTCAGGGCCAACTGTATCTGCAGGACCAACTGCATCTGCATCAAATGTGATTTTTTAAAATTATAATGGTTCCATTTTATGACAAACAAACAAAAAACAACAACATTTTATGACAACTGATATTCTAGTATAGTCAACGTTTTTGTCTGGGGACCCCCGGAAATGCTTTGGCCATGTCTCGCTCCCCCACCCCACCTCCAATACAAATTTAACCCTTCCAAAACCTTAATAATAGAGAAAGTACATCATAAATAATTACTGAAACCAGATATAATTTTTGAATATATATTCTTTCACAGCGTTAACTCAGACATTTGCTTCTGCAGGGGGTGAGACGGGTTCCCATGGTCACACCTTCTCCAGAGGATGATGGATGGATGGATGGATGCATGGCTGGAGACTAAAATGACAGCTCTCCTTAGCCACTGCAAAAGATGTCTAAATAAAAAGAATAGTCCGTTCTGATGTTTTATCAAGAACAAAGAGAAACTGCAAGAGGTGGGAGGAGGGTGGGTTTGTGGTCACAGGAGCGGAAAAATGCTTCATTGTGACAAACAAGTCGTTTCGAAATGCATCTCACAAAGGTCCAAAGCTCAAGTTCCGCTACGATGATCGATAATACGTTTGTGCTTGATGTACTTCTAAGCATGACAAAGTGAAAGACTTACAAAGGAAGAATTCTTAATCACCATTACTAGATAGCTAGTCTTATGTTTCAAAGGACATTAAGACAGCAGACAGCATCAAAAGAGATGCAGTGTATCATGTAAATATTTATAAAGACAAATAGAGTCAACAACACTGTTCTTGTTGAATATGTACAGCTCTTTATTAAATAAAACAGGACAAGGTAATTTCATACACCGGTCAGCCTTTTACTGTAACAACCAGGGTAACAAACTTATTTTTTCTCACCTCTAACCTCTTTCTCATTTCTTAGAAATGTCACTTAAGACACAAACACACATTTGAAAAGCAACACACATTTGCATCGTTAACCGTAGTCAAGTGCAAAACAAAACAGAAACACTAAAATGCTAAAACCATGGTTAATTAAAATTTTTGCAAGTGATTACACTATCTTTTATCATGAGGCACAAATAAAGGCATGTGTGCAAACAGCTTTATTGCAGTAATGCAGTGCTCATCACACTGAGGGGGAAGTTGGGGAGAGAGGAGTGCATCTAGAAAAGTGATCCAAACGGCCAGGACATGTGATGAGATACTGTACACATACTGTAAACCCATTTAGACATGAGGCCCATTCTAAATCGTGTGTTACTGTGTTTAGTGTTTAGAAAAACATATTTTATTCAAATTATTATTAATATTATTATTTTTAATCATGTTGCTATCATTTGTGGTTGAGTGGAAACCTTGTACAGCACTAACTTTTTTAAATTATCATTTTAAAAACAATTTAAAATAGTGACAATTAGTGAAAAAATAACCAATCTACAAGCACACAATTAGATCTGCTATTTTCATTACTCTTGTGCAACACTCTTATGAAGTAGCAGGGCTTCACGAACAAACTAACATTTGTAACTTGCAGATACGAGGTTACTGCCGACAGTGACGGTCTAACCCATTTAGACCTGGAAAGCCACGTTCTACCTTTCAATCCGGGAAAGTGTTATTTTAGTCGTTACGATATTTTAAGTCCTTTAATTTAAAAAATATATATTTTCATATTTAGGTCCTTTCAAACGGGCAGCAATTAACGTGCCTAGTAATTCATTCTCAATGAGACCTGTGTTTTTGCGTGGAGAAGTCGAGAGGCGACAACGCAAGTGTATTTACGTGGACGCGGTCCCGTGAAGTTGTTGCAGGCGTGCTTGTTTCGTGCACACGCCCGCGACTGACTAGACCTAACTAACCAGACCTGGATTCTGTTGAGCTTTTATTTTGGTTCTGCTTGTGTTGTCGCGGCCCTCATGAGCAGACCTGGAGCAGACATCGATGCCCGTCTGAAGGTACCTTAGAACAGGGGTTCCCAAACGGTGGTACGCGACCACGTTCTAGGGGGCGCGTGACATGAAAAGGCTAATGGGGGCGCTATGGTTTAAATTTAAATATATGAACATATTATACCAATATATGGCAACTATACCACTAACTAACTAAGCAGAATATATGCCATATTCAGGTTCATATATGTGGATATATATGCACATAATGTGGATATAAGTATACAGTATGTCTCTATATAGCTTATGCGACATATGCAGGTGGTCGATTTAGAATATGTTGCACATATAAAAATATATATGTTCATACATTTCATTTCCATGTGCCTCATTGATCTTGAACTGGAGTCTTTAAACCAAGAGTCATCATGCCAAAGCCAGCCTGTATTAAGATAGCCAATCTAACTCTTCGTGTTCTACTTCGACAGGGAGAGGTTCTTGTGCAACCAGTGAACGAGGACAGGAATCTGTGAGAACACAAATCGAATCAGAAATTAAAATCTCATAAAGCTGGCCATGTTCAGATATCTCTCAGAAAAGAAAAAATAATCACTAACACAAACGGTAAGAACAGCATCAACATGGGTCTCACATTGCAAGTCTTCTCTGGTCTGAGGCTGTGATGGTTCGTGCAGAATATGGACGGCAGACACTGAGGCACAAGAAATCAGTAACGTCACGGCAGTGACGGCACACCAAGTGTAATGTACAGTTTGTACACTAGTGTAATGTCAGATAAAACATTCTGAAACTGCAAACAGGCCTACATTAGACTGAGATTCCATTTAATCTACAATCTTGGACTAAAGCAGCGTCAAGACAGAACTCTACTGCTATATAAAATAAAAAACAACACATTCTGAAACTTCAAACAGGCCTACATTAGACTGTTCAAGATTGTCGAATCTCAGACTAAAGCAGTATCAAGACAACTCTACTGCTATGTAAAAGCAATACATATTCTTGTTTAAATTGATACATTGTGTGCCATCAGCCTATTCTATCTCGAATATCCCTTTGCCTTTGGCAACAGGGCTATTCCCTTCTGTCCATGTTTTTCTATAATGGCTGATTTAGAAAAAACTAAACAAAGAAATTCACCTCTCTTTGATATCTCTGGCCATGTTGTCTTCAGGATGTTGTCTAGTTGAACTCTCAAACCAGACACAGCATCACTTACATCTCTGAAGGAACCCAGAAGATGGGCAACAACACTGGGTAAGGCCGGAGATACACTGGGCCTGGAGAGAGACTGGAAACTCTGGAGGGAATGGAACAGACAGGACAGAAGTAAAATATCAAGAAATAAACAGATTTGTTATACAGCTAGTTTAGTCAAGCTATAATATTATAATAAATACTTTTTATCCACCCCTCCGGCCCTCCCGCCCCCAAATGAGCCTCTGAAAGGCTAAATAACACAGGGAGAAAGACTACGGTTTGAAAATGAAACTAGATAAAGTGCCCCTCGGGGCACAGGTCTCCACCAGGGCAGGTCAGGTTGTGGCCTCCTGGTGGCGCTATAATAGGCCAATGTGAAAAGGGTGCCATTTCTTCTTACGGATCCGTCTTGAACACATGACATTGTGGGATTTTTGGGATTTTTGGACAGAATCTGGAGGAGTAATATCAAAAAGCGTGTTTTTTTAAAGTCGACCTCCTGGTGGCGCTATAACAGGCCATTCTGGGAAATTTGGTTTGGTGTTGGCATCCAGGGAGTGTGTGTGCAAAATTTGGCACCGACCGGGTTAACGGTACCAGAGATTAGCTGGTAATGGACGGACGGACGCACGCACACACGAACTCACACACACACACACACACACACACACGGACGGAGTGCAAAGCATACTCCCTCAGACTATAACAAATTTACTTCAAACTTAATTTGGAACTGTAAAAGATGGACAGTGTCCTCTTTAAGCAATATGAACGTGTGTTTATTAACTGGCTCAGGGCGCCCCCACTGGCTTGGCGCCCTGGGCAATCGCCCAGCACGCCCAGCGCAATAACGGGCTTCTGAGTAGGGTATAGGTCAGTGCGGGGCCACTCAGCACGCCTGGGGCGCAGTGCACTAGAATTTCGAGTGCACCGAATAAACAAATGACCAGAGGATGCACGGGTGCGCTCAGTGCGAATTTCCGAACGCACCCAATATAACATAATATCGTTACTGTCAGGCAGAAACCTCATATCTCCAATGTTGAAAATACGTGTGAAATGAAAGACAAACCCACTGAAAATTAGGCGTGCATAATTATGACCGATATCCGATCACCGACTATTTGCAGGGTCGTATCTGACGATACCGATTCTGATATTATACGATTACGCTGCCTTCAAATACATAAAACAAAAGCATGACGGTGACATTATTATTGCGTCATTAATATCTGTGAAAATAATCTATATTATTTTAAGACCGATACGGCATTTTTATGTCCGATATTGATATGCCACTATATTGTGCATCACTACTGAAAATATATGGAACCTGAATGAAATGGATGGTGTCATCAGTTTTGGACAGCTCCCCCAGGTCAGCGTGTCTCCTCTCCAGCGTGGCGATCTCCTTCTCCAGCTGCCTCAGGTGTCCCTCAGTCTGAGCCCCTGCAGTCTTCTGCTGGCCTCGGATCAGTTCTTTGACCTCACTGCGCATTCTTTCAATGGAGACGATCGTCTCGGAGAAGATCTTGTCAGTGGCAGCCAGTTCTGCTTCCGCAGAGTTCTGGTTGAGGAAACATGGAACGAGGAAACACCGCATACGAATATTCTGTGTATTCTGTGTGTTTCCTCACCTATGATCTGATTCTAGATAATTCTAATATGATGCATTGATAAAATGGGTAGCTGCAGTGAAACAATCATTTTATCCATGCAAATAATTTGTGTACACATGGCTAGTCTTGTTTTATAGGTTGCTTGTTCTCTGCTAACAGTCCAGTCATTATCTGCAAGCATGAAACAAATTATACTTTCGTACCCTGACCCCAATAACACAATATCAAATCAATATAAATTATCATCATAATATCAGCTCACCTTCAGGGTCTTCAAGACCTGTGTCATGTCTATCAGCTCCTTCTTTCTCTCTTGGATCTCCTGCTGTATATTTTGCTGTATTGTTGCCAGCTGTTTCTGCAGAAAATCAGCATTTAGAAATGTTTGGTTTAGAGATCCAAACATAATCCTAAATCCTAACTCAACAACTATCCATCCATCCATCAAACAAACACTTATCCGCAATCGGGGCAACGGTTCCGCTGAGCAGAGCTCACCGTAAACTTCCTCCTGGGAATCCCAAGGCGTTCTCAGGCCAGTGTGGATATAATATCCCCCCCCCCCGGTCCTTGGTCTGCCTCGGGGTCTCTTCCCAGTGCAGTGGGACATGCAGCGAGGCATCCGAACTACTGTAGATGCCCGAACCACTTAAACTGGCTCCTTTACAAGCGAAGGAGCAGCGGCTCTACTCCGAATCGTGCTCGGGTGACTGAACTTCTCACCCTCTCTCTAAGGAAGATGCCAGCCACCCATCTGAGAAAACTAATTTCGTACGCTTTTTTTTCGCAACCTTATTCTTACGGTATTGACTCTTCATGACTATAGGTGAGAGTAGAAACGAAGATTGCTTGGTAGACCGAGAGCTTTGCCTTCTGGCTCAGCTAGAACTAGCTTTAACAAATTTGATTCTATATTATTATTAGCCTATTATTATTTATTTTTTGAACATAACCTTTTTTGGTCCTTACCTGTTTCTCAGTCTTCTCTGCTGCAGCCGACACAGTGTCATGCCACTTATGCTCTTCCATGGCACACACAACGCAGACACACTGCTGGTCTGTGCAACAGAACACCTCCTTCAGCTTGTGATGACTGGAGCACATCTTCTCCTGCAGTTTGTTTGTGGCCGGGACCAGCGTGTGCTTCTGCAGCACGGGGACACTGTAGTGAGGCTGGAGGTGAGTCTCGCAGTACGAGGCCAGACACACCAGACAACACTTGAGGGCTTTGAGACGTCTGGTTCCGGAGCAGAAGTCACAGGCCACGTCTGCTGGACCGGCGTAGACCACAGACGCAGAGGGTCTCGCCTTCCTCAACTTCTCCACAATCTGTAAAGTAAAAATCACACTGTATCATTATACATACATAGTACATAATATTGTCAATGGGAATTTAACTTTGTGTTAGGACAAACTTTGTGTTAGGACAAAATAGACGATTTGCTCGTCCACCAACAACGGAAAGTATTCATTCATTGTCAAAGGCATTTAATGTTTATGTTAACACGAAAATAGCTGATTTGCTCAGACACATAAATTCTCCATTCATTGTCAATGGCATTTAATGTTTGTTAGGACAAGAATCTACACTATAGCTGAAAATAGGAGGGGCTAGCGCCCCTCAAAAAGTAATGGACAGGGGGGGGGCATTCACTGATGACCAAAAAACAGGAATCAATGAGGTTCAGGATGATGTAAGTTAAACACACAGAGAAATAATTGAATCTGCTAATCCCTAGGGCTTTTAGTGTTCCTTTTTAACAACAATCATTGTAAAATCGATCGTTTCGTTGGCCTACTATTTGCAAACTGTTAATAAAGTAGGCTATTCAATAGAAGTCGAACTCTCTCTCACCTCAGCCAGCATGTTGTTCCTCTTGAGAACAGGTTTTATCCATAGACTGTCTCTGCACTGGGGACAGCTGTATCCCGCACCCGCCAGCCTGCAGGACCAGTAGTCCTCAATGCAGTGACCACAGTAGCTGTGTCCACATGGTAGAGACACTGGTTCCCTCAGAAGGTCCAGGCAGATGGAACAGCAGAACCGATCCGGGTCCAGAACAACTCCCGGCTGCAGCTGTGCCATAGTGTCCTTTATTGTGTATTAGTCTATGCAGATTTCGTTCGTTTCCTTTATATAAATAAAATACCGGTATTTTGTTTTAAGAGAAACCAAGGAGCATTATGGAAAGGACTAAGGAGAGGAGGGTGGTTTCCTGGTTGTGTGTTACAGCATGTCTAACTGTCTGCATGCATGTGGAATACTGTGCACTCCTGTCTCCACTCTCTCATCACACCTTAATTGTAACAAAGTCTGCCCAATGATATGAGACAGCATTTACTGCTGGATTCAGTAGAACCACACATTTAAATTCCTATTTCCTATACAAGCCGGCCTCATATGTGTTGCTTGCTAATGACAAAGACAATCCATGTCAGAATCAAGTGCTAAGAAAAACAAAAGAAGGAGCGCACCTGGCTGGTATTAATCAATGAATCCGCATGGTGACCTTCAAGTGGCGCTGTTGAGCAACCTGCAAGTGGCAGCGTTGAGCAGCCTAAACTAAAGGGCCATTTAACACAACACTAATAACTAACTATACCAAAACAAGTATAGTGCACTGCTCAGTTCAAACAGGTGGGATTTTTTTCACAAACTTATCACAAATGTATTTTATTATAGTACAGACAATAGACACAAATGCAGACAACTTAGACAAGACAGGGTGCTAATACCTGAGTTTCTAAAGACGCCTTCTAAAACCTTTCTAAAAGCCTTCAATATCTTTTACAAAATTACAATAATAATAATGATGTTGCTATGCTACTACATGTATAGCAATAATAACTAATGAGACACAGAGGTAGCATCCGGCTTCAAAGGTAAAACAACGTATAGGTTGCACTGGGTATCAATGGGTTAAAATGAAATATGCACTATTTGGAATGACTAGGTTATGGGGGATAGAACACTGTCAAAAAGATTTGATACAATTAAAACATTTGAAAGGAAAGGGGAGACAGGGCACACCGTTTTAAAAGCTCCCCAAACTATTTATTGACAACAGAATGGACAACAATAGGCTATTAACGTTTCGGCCTCAGGGGCCGTCGTTATACCCCACGAAGGCCCCTGAGACCGAAACGTTGTATTGTACACTCTTGAGAGCGTAAAATGAAACCAAATGGACCCACGCTCTCAAGAGTTACAGTATTGTTAAACATCTGCATTACTTAATTTACAACAAGTCTCCACAATTAGAGAATGTAGAATGATTGTTATTTTGACCGTCTGCCTGTTATCTCTCCTATGCCATCAATACAGCATGGAATTGTGGACAAAATCTTATCCAATGACAACAAAATATTCAAGTTTGGGGTAGCTAAATGAGAGGCTAAATGTCATCAAATGGTGGTCCGCACTGGCTCAAATGCTGAATAAATAATGGGCCTCCGCCTTGATATGAGAAGGGTTGAAAACCACTGTACTAGAACTAGATAGATTGCCTATTTTCAACAAATGTTTGCCTACCGGTATATTATCACATATAGAATAGGGATGTCAGGGTTTATGTGGTTAACCCATTCTGGATGGGAACCCCTTTTGGTGTTTTAAGCATTTTTTTATTTTTTTTTGTTATCAAATGTTTTTTATTTTAAGACAAAAATCACAATAAGACACGTTAACAACATGAATGACATGTATGAGGCGGTTTCCAGTGCGAAGCAATCTTCTTTGCGGCCGTTACGCCAGCAAAGAAGACACGAATACGGGTGTTATTTAATGGAAACTGGGATACATCATTTAATAAGAATAGAGATGGGGAGGGTGTGATGTTAACTTGTAGAATAGTCGAAAGGTTAGTAGCAACCAAATTCCAAAATGTGAGGACACTCGGACACTCCCACACCATATGAAAGAATGTACCTATGGTGTTTGAAGTGCAGAAAGTGCAGTTGTGATTATTTAAAATCCGCATAGCACACAATCTACGGGGGGTTAAGTATGTCCTATGAACAAAATTTAAATGAATTTGTTGATGATCAGGATTCCTAGAAGACAGGACAACATTAGACCACACTGTATCCCAGCTCCAATCTGGATCTAGATTTGGTATGTCATTCCTCCATACAGTATCGACAAGCAAGGTCCCATAACTAGATTCTAATAAATAATCATACAATACGGAAACAAAAGGTGTTTTAAGCATTATTTTATACTTTAGCTATTTTTGAAAATTTGTGAAAATGTGGCACAAATCTTTGAATGTATATTCTTTCACAGCGAAAGTCTTTTCTTCTGGGGGATCCCTGGAACAATATATTTTCAGATGGGGGTCGGTGGTCAATTACATAATAATGTTTGGGGTCCTTGACATGAAATCTTGAGCACCGCTGATATAGAAACAGAAAACTGTCAGGATTTAGAATTTCTTTTTAAATTTTAACAGGCCAGGCCAGTTGGTCAGTATTTAAAACCAAATGGGGAAGAAAAGACAGAAGAGATGTAAAAAGATCAATGCTGTCTTTCAAGAGCAGTTGTTTTAATTTTTTTATGTTTTTCATCCTGAAGGCAGCAGCTGGTGACTACAAATCCTTACGCTCATCCAGAGCTCTCATCATATTCTGGACCCACGGTAGATGAGGGTCCATACAGAGATGGTGAGATTTCTCTGTGACCACACTGTGCAAAAGAAACAAACAAATTATTACTCAGAATAGCATGTGGTAGTTTGTGACTTAGCTTATATATACAGCAAGGGTTCCCACGACGGGACCGTACCCAAGTTCCCTCAGCCCTATGTTCCCTCAGCCCTATGTTCCCTCAGGCCTATGTTCCCTCAGCCCTATGTTCCCTCAGGCCTATGTTCCCTCAGCCCTATGTTCCCTCAGCCCTATGTTCCCTCAGCCCTATTCCCTCATTCCAAAACAGACAGGGGGGAGGGGGGGGGGGGGGGCTGTAAGGCATCAATTATACTATAATGCTAGTTATGCTACCCATACAGTAGTTCACCCTGCAGCAATCTACTTTGTTATAGCAAATGCTCCACAACAACACAGTGAAACAGTGAACAGTGAAACATTCCTTAAACAGTACTTAATTATCTGTTTTGAATCTCAGGTATGTTTCCATTGCATAGTTGTCTCATCAACCTAGAGTACACACCTTAATGAACTGACACCAACTATTTAAGCTACGTTGACAAACACAAAACTAGTTTAGCTAGAACATCCTGTCTCCTCATGTCCCCAAGTAACACTGTCCTCTGAAAGGCCATCTGCAATAACCTAATATTAAGTATACTGCACACCCATTCAACTTTGCAGCTAAGGTCGCATTCATACCAGAGAGCTTTGCTGCGATTAAAACGAATCCTGCTGCGCATTGTCAGAAAGTGCGCTTCGTTTGGCAGGTGTTCGAATCCTAATGCGCAGCAAATAACCGCATTTTACTCCGCCCAAAAACGTGGGTTTCGCTTCGCTTCGAATCGCACTTGACTACGATTCGGTGCAGGTGTGAATGCAATCCGCAGTAAATAAAGGAAATGAAGCAAACATAATGTGGCGGGTGAGGAGCTGAACACAGTTGGAGACGGTTAAGGCATATTTTACGCAGCGCAAAGATGTCCCGTTACTGTGGATAGACGTGGTCGAATAAGGAGACTGAAGCCCTGATCGAAATGAGGACGTGTAGGCTACATTAATCAATTGCTTAAGAAAACACATAAAAACACTGCAGTGTATTATAGCCTACATAATATTCTGTCTGTCTGTCTGTGCGTGCCGTAAACATGGAGTGCTGTCACTGTGTGGGACTGGGGAGTTATATCAGTGCGCTCATGCAGCGCTGTGCTGCATGCCCAAAAGAACAGTGTGTGGCGGCTGCGTGCGTAGAGAGAGAGAGAGGGGGGGGGGGGGGGTCCCAGACGGCACGACACATGCACGTTATGAGTGTAATTTTATCACCATAGATTTCACTGTGTAGGCTATAGTTTATGAATGGAACACATTGATAAAGGTCCCCCCTGCTGCGTTTCCAATTGCTGCGAATGACAGTGTGAAGGCAAACCCCAGCCAATTAAATATGCAAGAATTCCATTTCCCCGCCCATACGGATCTGAGTCTACCGAAGTATTAGGTGAGAATGTGACCTAAGTGTCCCTTTCTCGGACTGCAACTGTAGCCTACTTACTGTATAAGACCCATTTATTGAAATCCCAAACATGGAATATACTTGGACCATGCATTATGCCACATATAATGCCTGTCTCAGGACGGCCACCTGCCAGTATACAGTGGATAACTTCCCAGTCTTTCTGGGTAAGTTGGGTAACTATATAGCTACTTTAACCCTGAAATCCCAATTTTGGGCATGTCATTATAGGCTAAGAAGAAAGGACAATTGCTGATCTACAAGGTCACAACATGCCGTAATGTGTTGTGAGCTTGTAGATCGGCTTTTCCCCAAAAATAAGTTTTGATAAATGACTTAGTTTAACATGTGTAGCGCAGTGGAATAGAGTAGACACTATGACACGTCAAGAGTCAATTAGTACTATAGGCTATACATTTGTGTTCTGGTAATATCATTGATCACTTGTTTTGCATGTCCGTGGCAAAAATAAAATATTAATGGAAATGTCCATCACATTCACAAGCTGGCAAAGTGATTTCCCCGGGTGCAGATAGCTGCTGTATTATCATGGTATAAAATAGCAGACAGTGGCACTGGTACATATCTGAACTCATCTTCTCACAGTGCGTGTCAACCACATAGCCGACACTCCTCCACTTCTCAGCTTCAATGATGGTTTTGTTATGCGTAGGCCTACACACCCATGGCACTGTGCCAAGAGAACTCACAAATCAAACGCACGTACAGTACACGCAGTCAAGTTGTCTACAGTCTACCGATGTTAACCATCTCAAACCCACACCCTAACCTCCCACGGGGAAGCACACCTAAACCTAACCTATTATTATGACGAGACGAGACAAGCTGTCAGCCAATTTCATTGGGAAATAAAATGCTGTCTGTATTACACTATACACTATTATACTTATTACACTATAGGGTCTGTTTTGGAATGGGGGAATATAGGGCTGAGGGAACATAGGGCTGAGGGAACATAGGCAAAGGAATCATTGGAACTGGGGATCCCCCAAAATAATCCTATTTGAACTGGAGACCCCCCAAACGAATCATTGGAACTGGGGTTCCCCCAAACGAATCCTATTTGAACTGGGGAGCCCCCCACACCGACAAGGACTTGAAATTGTAGGCATTACATTTAGTTTGACTTGATAAATATTATTGTAAAAATATAGCCGAACTACACACAACGCCTCACACTGCGAGGCGTTTTGTGTGCTTGTAGATCAGCTATTTTCCACAATGTTTGCCTGAGACCAATTTGGTATTAAAACTTAAATTGTCACTTTGGATTAGACATACATACCCTGTAGCCACACTTATATTGCTATGTTGTTGTATTTTTACTGTTTACTGAGAAAACAATGTTGCACATCATCTGGGGACCTCCCAAAGTAATTTGGGAACCACTTAGTATACCAAGAGGAAAAAGGGGCCTATGTACAATATTTATTTAATTGACATGTTACTCCAAACCAGGGGTCATCAATATGTCCGTACAGTACACTGACAGTTGTGTCCGTGGCAAATTCTAGATTTAGTTTTTACACACCATTATAATGTTCTTATTTTGATCATAAGACCCAATTCATTCATGCAGTAATTGGCCCAATTACTGCATGAATGTCAAGTCTCCAGGTTTTCTGCAGAATATGTATGACACTGATTTACTAACGGACTGTGGTACATTAGGAGCACAACTAGTGGTTCTCAAATGGACCCTCTTAACTGTAGTGTGTAGAAATGGAACCAAAACCAAAAATGTCTACACTCTCAGAGTTACAGACCTGCTATGGTCATTCGGGGCTATATAGCTCTTCATGTGTTTCCGATTATTATTATTGTGCACTCATTTTGTATGTCCAACGTACGTCCGTGGCAAAAATAGAATTTTGACACCACCACAAGCCAGCATGGTGATGATCACTGCTCTAAAGTTTAGAGCAGTGATCATCGCCATGCTGGCTTGTGGTGGTCAAAATTCCATTGGTTCCCAAACCTTTTCATGTCAAGGACCCCCAAATTGACACTGATTAGCCCGCAGACCCCCGGGGGGTCCCTGACTGTCACCCCCCATAAGAGAAGATTTTTAGCAGTGAAGGGTCCATTTGGTTCCATTTGTACACTCTCAGAGTTACAGACCCATAAAGGGTCCATTTTGTTCCAAACTATCATTTAGCTGGGGACCCCCTGGAACTTCCTCAAGGACCCCACTTTGGGAACGACCACTGCTCCAAACACTTACATGACTCCCGTCTTTGGACAGAGGCGATCCGTCATGTAATAAGACCTCAGGCGTTTGATGTTCACTCTCTTCAGGTAGAATTTGAAACAGCAGTCATCATGGCCATTTCCATCTGCGTATACCATTTTATTTGTTACTTGATATATAAAAAAGCTTGTTATGACATGGAAAAACAGGTAGTAATAATTAGCATGCATTATTTATGACCACTTGGTAGAGATACTTGGTATACTCTTTGGTAGAGAAGATAAAAACATATTATGTTTGTAATAAGGTCACTAAAAAGTTAAAAACAAATGTACTTACAGTGGGCTGTCACAGAGCAGTATAGCACAGCTCCCACTATCAGGATATACAGCAGGACACTGTGAGTACTGGTTCCCATGGTCAAAACCTTCCGCAGAGAGTTATAGTTGTTGGCTGGGTGTGTGTGTGTGTGTGTGTGTGTGTGTGTGTGTGTGTGTGTGTGTGTGTGTGTGTGTGTGTGTGTGTGTGTGCGTGTGTGTGTGTGTGTGTGTGTGTGTGTGTGTGTGTGTGTGTGTGTGTGTGTGTGTGTGGAATCTGCCTGTACTGCATTACTGCAACTTTCTCATCTCAATCAACAGGCTAAACCTCTTTACCTCTGTGTAGTAGCACTAGAAATGGCTCCAGGCCAACCCTCTTGAACTCTGTGTAGTATACTAGCAATGGCTACAGGCCAGCAATACACTTGCATGCTCCCTTTTATACAACTACTAGACCTGTGCCCGACCCGTTGGCCACCGCTGGCCTACCTGGGAACGATGCAAGTTGGGGAACAATGAAAATGTGGAATGCATATACCCTTCCCTAGTATACAATAGCTGTTATATCCGTTGTCATAGCACCCATTTTAACTGTCTACTGTCTGTCTGTCTGTCTGTCTGTCTGTCTGTCTGTCTGTCTGTCTGTCTGTCTGTCTGTCTGTCTGTCTGTCTGTCTGTCTTCCTTTTTACATGGAGATCTCTGTATCTGTCTGTATGCCTGTATCCATTTTATGCCCATATATATGAAGCTCTCTATATGTCTGTCCTTGTCTAGCCATATATGGATAAGATGCAACAATCAAAGGGGAATCAGAAAGGGTTACTAATAAAGTATTCAATCAATCAATCAGGTTTATATTATTTTAAACGGTCCTTTAATGGAAAGGGCCAACTTGAGATATATGAGGCTCTGATTCAATCACCACCCAGCTGTCTTAATGTTGAGCTGTTTGAAGTTCTGTTTTTCCTTTGGGTGTGCTACTGTACCATGTAGTACAGACAGTAAAAATATATAATAATGTTAACATTTCAATGAATAAATCCATGCAATTAGGGGTTAATTCATCAAACTACTTTCCCCCCCAAAAATATATTGTTAAATTAAATTACGTTTACGGGTTAAATGGTCATTCAGTTGATTGAGAACATTATGGGCCTAAACCAGGAATGTTTCAGCCAGGCCAGTGCATTTGTACAAATGAAAATGAAACTCAAACTTCAATTGATGAACTTCATAATGGACTCCGTAATTAAGACATCACACACACGCGTGCGCGCGCACACACACACGCACACACACGCACGCACACACACACACACACACACACACACACACACACACACACACACACACACACACACACACACACACACAGTTTAACAACATTTTTTTTTCCACACACACACACACAGGGAAAGCATACAGGGATGCAAATATTTGAGGTCACAAAACTCATGGATATGTTCTCATGATACAACAACACAGATGTCACATTTCTTTAGATTTCTACAGATACGACATTGTTTAACACAACACACTGCTTCATTTCCAAACATACCTCCCAACTCATCAATGGAATCTATATTTCTACCTGACCCATTGCTCAAAGGAGGTGTTTCTATTATTTATAATTCTCTCTCATGTTTAGATAATAATGCCTCCTTGGAGTATATAATAACTTCTTGGGAAAACGACTTAGGAATATCTATCACTGACGAGCAATGGTCTACATCTCAAAAGTTTGTGCACTCTTCTTCAGTATGTGCCAGGCACGGTCTTATACAGTTTAAAATACTACACAGGTTACATTTGTCAAAGGAAAAACTCAACAGAATGTATCCAAATGTGAATCCAGCCTGCGACAGATGTGGCCAGTCGCCGGCCACTCTAGCTCATATGTTCTGGCATTGCACTAAACTAAACTAACATCATATTGGCAAAGTATATTTAAATCACTGTCAGACATTGTTGGCGGGCCTTTTGACCCGGATCCACTGACAGCAGTTATGGGAGTCAGGGGGACCGGGGTCAAACTGTCTACTTTCCAATATAACATGGTAAAATATGTGACTCTACTGGCTCGCAGACTGATACTGTTGAATTGGAAACAAGCGCAGGTTCCGACTCACACTTCACTTATGAGAGATGTTATGCACTACTTACAATTGGAAAAGATTAAGTTTGAATTTAGAGGGAGTGAAGATAGATTCTACCAGACATGGCAACCCTTCATTGAATATTTCAATAGGTGCACGCTAACCCCTCCTACACAATAGATAGCACAATAGAAAATTGGAAGGAAAAGAAAAGAAGGGAACTGAGTGTTTTTTCTTTATTTAATTTTTTCTCATTTAAAAAAAGAATGTCTGTAATTCACTTAATTTACAACAACATGTTGGGAAAGTTTGAGAGCAAGAGTGTCTGTCCTGTTGTCTGTTTTGTTTGTCTGTTCACACTTGTCATTGTTTAACTGTTTTTTTTTCGTTTTTTTTTCATGTTTATCACATTTATATGTCTTTTTTATTATGGATTGTATGTGGAACATTTACATTGCCTGTTATTTCTTTCATTTTATTTAACAAAACTACTCATCATTGTCGATAATATTCTGATGTTGTCATACAAAAACGCCTAATAAAAACAGCATTAAAAAAAAAAAAACACACAGATGTCACTTTGTGACAGTGGAGTACAAGTAAAAGTATTGAAAATGAGAAATACGCCATTAAAGTAAAAAACAATACCTCAAAATAATACTTAGGTACAGTAGTAGTATATAAACTAAATGTACTTGGTTACTTTGCAGCACTGCATACATTGCTACTAAAAGCTACGCTCATCCAGAGTCCTCATGGTCTTCTGGACCCAGTTGAGAGCAGGGTCCATACAGATATGGACATTCTTCACTGTCACCACACTGCAAGAAGCAAGACAACAATGTGTTACTAGAACTACAGATATGGACCTTTTTCACTGTCACCACACTGCAAGAAGCAAGACAACAATGTGTTACTAGAACTACAGATATGGACATTCTTCACTGTCACCACACTGCAAAGAGACACCACAACAATGTGTTACTAGAACTACAGATATGGACCTTTTTCACTGTCACCACACTGCAAAGAGACACCACAACAATGTGTTACTAGAACTACAGATATGGACATTCTTCACTGTCACCACACTGCAAAGAGACACCACAACAATGTGTTACTAGAACTACAGATATGGACATTCTTCACTGTCACCACACTGCAAAGAGACACCAAAATAATGTGTTACTAGAACAGGGGTTCTCAACCCGTGGGTCGCGACAGGGAGTCGCCAAAAAGGGTTGAAAACCACTGTACTAGAATATTGAAAAACACACACACACACACACACACACACACACACACACACACACACACACACACACACACACACACACACACACACACACAGTATAACACAGTATATATAGCCTTTTTTTACTCCCCAAACTTACATGATTCCCGTCTTTCCACAGCGGATATCGGTCTGGTAATACTTTTTCAAGAGCTCGATCTTCACTCTCTTTTGGTAGAAGGAAAAACAGCAGTCTTTCGGGCCAATGGCATCTGCATAAAATGTGATTTGTTAATTATAATGGTTCCATTTTATGACATGACAACTGATATTCTATAGTCCTTTTTTATTTTTATAAATATATATATATAGTTGTTTTCTCCATCATTGAATGACCAAATCAGACGGGGAAAAAAAGTTGTAATTAGGTGGTTTGAACGACAGTAACTCTGTTAGATCCTCAGCTCAAACTTAGAAGGTTTTTGCCAGAAGCGCTAGTGTTTAATACTTGTTCATTGGTTCAATATTTGTAAAAACCTACACACGGGCGTGAAGGGTGTTCAACAGCACAGATTTATTAAACAAATTATTATTTGAATTATTTTAAACTTTAGCTGTTGAAAAATAGCAGATCTACAAGCTTGTTTTTATTGTGAAAATGTGTGCAAATCTTTAGTTTGAATATATATTCTTTCACAGCGAACATTCCCCGGAACAACATATTTTCAGATGGGGGTCCACGGCCAAATACATAATTATCATTCTTGACGTGAAGTAGTTTGAGAACCACTGACATAGAAACATAGGTTTGTAATGGTCTTAATGGATTGACTTACTGTTGGCCGCTGCAGAGCAGCAGAGGGCAGCTGCCATCAGGATGCCAAGCAGGACAATATGACGGGTTCCCATGGTCACAACTTCTCCAGAGGATGATGGATGGATGGATGGATGGATGCAATGCAGACTGAAATGACAGCTCTCCTTAGCCACTACAAAAGTTGTCTAAATGAAAGATAGTCTGTTCTGTTGTTTTATCATGAACAAAGAGAAACTGCAAGAGGTGGGAGGAGGGTGGATGGCTTCGTGGTTAAAGTCAGAGGCGGAAAGATGCTTCATGCGACAAATAATTCCACTTTCCAAAGGTCAAAGAAGTCAAAAGAAAGACCACATGCATCTCACAAAGGAAACGCATATGGTTAAGCTCAATTAAGTTCCGCTTCGATGATCGATATTCGTCTTTGCTTGTTGTACTTCTTCTAAGCATGACAAAGTGAAAGACTTACAAAGGAAGAATTCTTAATCATCATTACTATTAATGTCCTAATTCAAAGGACATTAATACATTGCGTAATATACACTGCATAATAATTAGACATTAATACATGCGGTATTTCCGAACGTGCCCTTATAGGGCGCCCTTAGGTGACTAACTAACTTACTGACGGACGGGAGATGGAGGTTTTCATATAGTAAAAGACATGCATTGACACTGTATCACTCACATAGCCCTCACATGCACACACTTTTACATACTATGTCCATTATTACCCTAAACATATACTACACAATAGAGGGTATGTGCATGCATAAAGTGAATGGCAAATCGAGTGGCAAAGTGAGTTTAATGTTGTTTAACGTCGTTTAATGCAATCACATTGGACTTTTCTGTTTGGATGTATGAGCTCATTGAGCTGTCAATGCTAGAAAGTAATTTGGCACTCAGTAGGCGTTCCCGCATAGTCTATTCCACATACAGTACACACATGGTCCAAATACATGTAGCAGCATTTGTCATGCACTATTATTATATTATGAATTATACACTCATCTGGACCACATGATTTGATCAAATGATTTGATCTCAACTGAAGTGACCCTTATGGAGTTATTGGGAGGTCTATATGATTCAATACCACCCTGTCTGACACTGATGTAGTACAGACAGTACAAACAAAAATATGACATTTCCATAAAAATCTAAAAATAAATCTATGCAATTAGGCTTAAATAATTATGTTAAATTAAATTTGTTTACGGGTTAAATGGTCACTCAGTTGATTGAGAACATTAAGAGCCTAAACCAGGCCATGCATTTGTACAAATAAATGAAATTCAAACTTCAATTGAACTTGAGTTTAACTTTTACATTTATTTTTTTACATACACAGGAAAAGCAATAAGCATACAATGCAAACATGTTAGGTCACAAAACTCATGGATATGTTCTCATGATACAACAACACACACACACTCCATGGGCAAAAGAAGTAACTAACAAAAGCTTTCAAATAATTGCAGTCGATTAAAAGTACAATATTTGCCTCTGAGAAGTACAGTAGTAGTATATAAACTAAATGTACTTAGTTACTTTGTAGCACTGCATACATTGCTACTAAAAGCTACTCTCATTGATCCTCCTCATGGTCATCTGGACCCAGTTGAGAGCAGGGTCCATACAGATATGGACATTCTTCACTGTCACCACACTGCAAGAAGCAAGACAACAATGTGTTACTAGAACTACAGATATGGACCTTTTTCACTGTCACCACACTGCAAAGAGACACCACAACAATGTGTTACTAGAACTACAGATATGGACCTTCTTCACTGTCACCACACTGCAAATAGAAGAGAAGATATGGACCTTCTTCACTGTTACTAGACACGCACACACACACGCACACACACACACACACACACACACACACACACACACACACACACACACACACACACACACACACACACACACACACACTTTACATTATTACATATAACACAGTATATATCCTTTTTTAACTGCCCAAACTTACACGATTCCCGTCTTTCCACAGCGGATATCGGTCTGGTAATACTTTTTCAAGAGCTCGATCTTCACTCTCTTTTGGTAGAAGGAAAAACAGCAGTCTTTCGGGCCAACTGCATCTGCATAAAATGTGATTTGTTAATTATAATGGTTCCATTTTATGACATGACAACTGATATTCTATAGTACTTTTTTATTTATATATATATATATAGTTGTTTTCTCCATCATTGAATGACCAAATCAGACGGGGAAAAAAGTTGTAATTAGGTGGTTTGAACGACAGTAACTTGTTCATTGGTTCAATATTTGTAAAAACCTACACACGGGTGTGAAGGGTGTTCAACAGCACAGATTTATTAAAGAAATTATTATTTGAATTATTTTAAACTTTAGCTGTTGACAAATAGCAGATCTACAAGCTTGTTTTTATTGTGAAAATGTGTGCAAATCTTTGAATATATATTCTTTCACAGCGAAAATTCCCCGGAACAACATATTTTCAGATGGGGGTCCACGGCCAAATACATAATTATCATTCTTGACGTGAAATAGTTTGAGAACCACTGACATAGAAACATAGGTTTGTAATGGTCTTAATGGATTTACTTACTGTTGGCAGCTGCAGAGCAGCAGAGGGCAGCTGCCATCAGGATGCCAAGCAGGACAATATGACGGGTTCCCATGGTCACAACTTCTCCAGAGGATGATGGATGGATGGATGGATGGATGCAATGCAGACTGAAATGACAGCTCTCCTTAGCCACTACAAAAGTTATCTAAATGAAAGATAGTCTGTTCTGTTGTTTTATCATGAACAAAGAGAAACTGCAAGAGGTGGGAGGAGGGTGGATAGCTTCGTGGTTACAGTCAGAGGCGGAAAGATGCTTCATGCGACAAAAAATTCCACTCGATTCGTTTCAAAAGGTCAAAGAAGTCAAAAGAAAGACCACATGCGTCTCACAAAGGAAACGCATATAGTTAAGCTCAAGTTCCGCTCCGATGATCGATATTCGTCTTTGCTTGTTGTACTTCTAAGCATGACAAAGTGAAAGACTTACAAAGGAAGAATTCTTAATCATCATTAGGCTACTATTAATGTCCTAATTAGGTGACTAACTAACTGACAGACGGGAGATGGAGGTTTTCATATAGTAAAATACATGCATTGACACTGTATCACTGGCACTGCCCTCACATGCACACACTTTTACATACAGGGTTTCCACCTTTGAGATCTTGAAATAAGGGACACTCTTTACGCCTGCCGCGGCCTTGCGGCGCAGGCGTGTGCGGCAAGGCCGGCAATAAGTTGAAGCAATAAGTTGAAGCAATACGTCGAAGCAATACATTGAAGCAATACGTCGAAGCAATAAGTTGAAGTTTCCCTTCAACTTATTGTTTATGGTATGCTATCCACAACTTTTGAAGTAGAATTTTGTTTTCCAAATGAGCATAACAACATCAGCAGCCCATTATAAAATATATGCCAGCGACCCCCATAAGAGAATATTTTTACACAGTGATTCTCAACCCATTTAATTTCAAGTACCAGTTTGACATGCATTAGTATACAGACCCCCATTTAATGGCATTTCTATCTCTGGGACCCCCAATTCATATTGTAAAATCAATGTTAATTTAACTCTGATGGTCCATTTGGTTCCATTTGTACACTCTCAGAGTTACAGACCCATAAGGGTCCATTTGGTTCCAAACTATAATTTAGCTGGGGACCCCCTGGAACTCCCTCAAGGACCCCTGGGGGTCCCCGGACCTCACTTTGGGAACCACTGGTTTAGGCTACTTTAGGTAGTGTGTGCCTCCCACTAGAACAATTGTGCTGACTTTAATATTTCCTGTGTTTTGTTTTGTTCATTATTGTTAAATTCAGTGTTGACGTGTAGGGGCTATTTAGGAAAATAAGGAACAAACTGCGTTCCTTATTGGTTCAATAAGGGACGCATCATTTAATTCTCAAATAAGGGACGATTCTGTATTTTAAGGGACGGGTGGCAACCCATACATGTCCATTATTACCCTAAACATACTGTATACTACACAATAGAGGGTATGTGCATGCATAAAGTGAATGGCAAATCGAGTGGCAAAGTGAGTTTAATGTTGTTTAACGTCGTTTAATGCAATCATATTGGACTTTTCTGTTTGGATGTATGAGCTGTCAATGCTAGAAATATTTTTTTTTGGCACTCAGTAGGCGTTCCCGCATAACTTCCTGGTTTCATGATGATGTCACACGCATACCCTCTATTCCACATACACACACGGTCCAAATACATGTAGCAGCATTTGTCATGCACTATTATTATATTATGAATTATACACTCATCTGGACCACATGATTTGATCAAATGATTTGATCTCAACTGAAGTGACCCTTATGGAGTTATTGGGAGGTCTATATGATTCAATACCACCCTGTCTGACACTGATGTAGTACAGACAGTACAAACAAAAATATGACATTTCCATCGAATCTAAAAATAAATCTATGCAATTAGGCTTAAATAATTATGTTAAATTAAATTTGTTTACGGGTTAAATGGTCACTCAGTTGATTGAGAACATTAAGAGCCTAAACCAGGCCATGCATTTGTACAAATAAATGAAATTCAAACTTCAATTGAACTTGAGTTTAACTTTTACATTTATTTTTTTACATACACAGGAAAAGCAACAAGCATACAATGCAAACATGTTAGGTCACAAAACTCATGGATATGTTCTCATGATACAACAACACACACACTCCATGGGCACAAGAAGTAACTAACAAAAGCTTTCAAATAATTGCAGTCGATTAAAAGTACAATATTTGCCTCTGAGAATTAGACAGTGGAGTTGAAGTGGAGTAGAAGTATTGAAAATGAGAAATACGCCATTAAAGTAAAACAATACCTCAAGTACAGTAGTAGTATATAAACTAAATGTACTTTGTAGCACTGCATACATTGCTACTAAAAGCTACGCTCATTGATCCTCCTCATGGTCCTCTGGACCAAGTCGAGAGCAGGGTCCATACAGATATGGACATTCTTCACTGTCACCACACTGCAAGAAGCAAGACAACAATGTGTTACTAGAACTACAGATATGGACCTTCTTCACTGTTACGCACACACACACACACACACACACACACACACACACACACACACACACACACACACACACACACACACACACACACACACACACACACACACACACACACACACACACACACACACACACACACACACACACACACACACACACACACTTTACATTATTACATATAACACAGTATATAGCCTTTTTTATCTGCCCAAACTTACACGATTCCTGGCTTTCCACAGCGGATATCGGTCTGGTAATATCTTTTCAGGAGACTGATCTTCACTCTCTTTCCGTAGAAGGCAAAACAGCAGTCATTCGGGCCAACTGCATCTGCATCAAATGTGATGTTTTTAAATTATAATGGTTCCATTTTATGACAAACAAACAAAAAACAACAACATTTTATGACAAGCAAACAAAAAACAACAACATTTTATGACATGACAACTGATATTCTAGTACAGTCAACGTTTTTGGCTGGGGACCCCCGGCCATGTCTCGCCCCCCCCCCCCCACCCCCCCCCACCCCACCTCCAATACAAATTGATCGCTACAATAACCTTAATAATAGAGAAAGTACATCATAAATAATTACTGAAACCAGATATAATCATTAAGGAAAGATTACGCATGTACTATATGTGTACTATATGTAAACTCTTAATTTCCATTTTCCAGCCTTTCAGTCTTATTAATCTGGGGACCCAAAAACAGTCAGACGGGGAAGTCAGATGGGGAAAAAACATATTTAACTCAGACATTTGCTTCTGCAGGGGGTCCCTGGAACAACATATTTTCAGATGCTGGTCCCCGGCCAAATACATATCATTCTGGGGGTCCTTGACATTAAACAGTTTGAGAACCACTGACATAGAAACATAGGTTTGTAATGGTCTTAATGGATTGACTTACTGTTGGGCGCTGCAGAGCAGAAGATCAGAGCTGCCATCAGGATGCCAAGCAGGACAATGAGACGGGTTCCCATGGTCACACCTTCTCCAGAGGATGATGGATGGATGGATGGATGGATGGATGGCTGGAGACTAAAATGACAGCTCTCCTTAGCCACTGCAAAATATGTCTAAATAAAAAGAATAGTCCGTTCTGATGTTTTATCAAGAACAAAGAGAAACTGCAAGAGATGGGAGGAAGGTGGGTTTGTGGTCACAGGAGCGGAAAGATGCTTCATTGCGACACACAAGTCGTTTCGAAATGTTAAAAGAAGACAAAAGAAAGACCTCATGAATCTCACAAAGGAAAGGCATATAAGCTCAAGTTCCGCTACGATGATCGATATACGTTTGTGCTTGATGTACTTCTAAGCATGACAAAGTGAAAGGAAGAATTCTTAATCACCATTACTAGATAGCTATAGTCTTATGTTTCAAAGGACATTAAGACCGCAGACAGCATCAAAAGAGATGCAGTGTATGTAAATATTTATAAAGACAAATAGAGTCCACAACACTGTTCTTGTTGAATATGTACAGCTCTTTATTTAATAAAACTGTAATATATTTATATATATATTATGTACACACTTCAAGTGAAACACAGATCCAGTGTTTACCTGTCTGCCCCGCATTCCTAACTACAGTATGCGTATCTATCAGCCCAGGCCTCTAAAAACAGATGGGGCCCCATTTGTAAATCTAAAAGACAAAAAAAAACACAAATTGCCCAGGAAAATAACTGGCCAAGACAAATCATCAAGGATAGCATTTCAGCTCCGGATTTCATTAGATTACACATTTTAACCAAACAGAACAGGGTGTTGTTGACGTGTACAATAACGTGACGTTCTGTGATAGGAGGGTTGAGGGGCACAGGATACGCAACGCAGGGCATGGTCATTTCATACACAGGTCAGACTTTACTGTAACAACCAGGGTAACAAACTTATTTTTTTCACCTCTTTCTAATTTCTTATTAATGTCACTTAAGACACAAACACACATTTGAAAAGCAACACACATTTGCATCGTTAACCGTAGTCACGTGCAAAACAAAACAGAAACACTAAAATGCTAAAACCATGGTTAATTTAATTTTTTGCAAGTGATGACACTATCTTTTATCATGAGGCACAAATAAAGGCATGTGTGCAAACAGCTTTATTGCAGTAATGCAGTGCTCATCACACTGAGGGGGAAGTTGGGGAGAGAGGAGTGCATCTAGAAAAGTGATCCAAACGGCCAGGACATGTGATGAGATACTGTACACATCAACCCATTTAGACATGAGGCACATTCTAAATTCGCCTTCTAAATCGTGTGTTTGATTTTGATTTTTGATTCAATTTTCTTTTTTTAATCATGTTGCTATCATTTGTGGTCGAGTGGAAACCTTGTACAGCATCATGTCCAACACTAACCTTTTTAAATTATCATTTTAAAATAGTGACAATTAGTGAAAAAATTGCCAATCTACAAGCACACAATTAGATCTGCTATTTTCATTACTCTTGTGCAACACTCTTATGAAGTAGCAGGGCTTTAATTCACGAACAAACTAACATTTTAAACTTGCAGATACGAGGTTACTGCCGACAGTGACGGTTTAAGGTACCTTCAGACGGGCATCGATGTCTGCTCCAGGTCTGCTCATGAGGGCCGCGACAACACAGGTCTGCTCATGAGGGCCGCGACAACACAGGTCTGCTCATGAGGGCCGCGACAACACAGGTCTGCTCATGAGGGGCGCGACAACACAGGTCTGCTCATGAGGGGCGCGACAACACAAGCAGAACCAAAAAAAAAGCTCAACAGAATCCAGGTCTGGTTAGTTAGGTCTAGTCAGTCGTGGGCGTGTGCACGGAACGAGCACGCGCGCAACAACTTCACGGGACCGCGTCCACGTAAATACACTTGCGTTGTCGCCTCTCGACTTCTCCACGCAAAAACGCAGGTCTCATTGAGAACGAACGAATTACTAGGCGCGTTAATTGCTGCCCGTTTGAAAGGACCTAAATATATATGAAAATATGTTATATAAAATAAATGAAAGGACTTAAAATATGGTAACGACTAAAATGACACTTTCCCGGATTGAAAGGTAGAACGTGGCTTTCCAGGTCTAAATGGGTTAGAACAGGGGTTCCCAAACGGTGGTACGCGACCACGTTCTAGGGGGCGCGTGACATGAAAAGGCTAATGGTGGTGCTATGGTTTTAATTTAAATATATGAACATATTATGCCAATATATGGCAAGTATACAAGCAGAATATATGCCATATTCAGGGTCATATATGTTCATATATGTGGATATATGCACATAATGTGGATATAAGTATATGTCTCTATATACAGTATAGCTTACGAGACATACGTATGCAGGTGGCCGATTTTGAATATGTTGCACATATAAAAATATATATGTTCATACATTTCATTTCCATGTGGGGAGTGTACGTGTCAGCTAGGTCAGGAGGTAACAGGGGCACCCCCTGTTACCTCCTTACACACGGCCAAAATAGTTTGGGAACCGCTGGGTTAGAGCATAAAACAGTAGTTCTTCCAGCAACATAACATGGATTAAAATAATTTAGTTTGCTTTATGTACAATAGACCATACACTGTAATATGCTAGCAGCCAAAATGAGTATTGAGGGCCCAGATCTTTAATTTGGAGTAATCGTCATCATCTATTGGAGCTCTAGCTATATTTAAGAGAATTGATTAGAAACCGTGGCGATTTACGCCTAAATGCCATTTATGCATCCATTACTGGCTGCGCCTCACACCTCAAACACCTCAAAGGAGCTCAGGTTTTGTGATGAATGATATTTCACTTATATTTTATATTCATTTTAGCTGCTCTCTTCCTATACAAACCCATTGTAACTTCAACCTCCATTTTAACCCTGATAGATTAAAAGAAAACACTTTTTTCTGGTGAAAAAAAAGAAGAAGAAAAAGAAAGAAACACGGGCACCTCACGTGTTAAGAGGGCAGTATCAGTCACCAGAAAACAGTATGGGTGTTTTCGATGAATCTATCATGGTTAAAATGGAGGTTGAAGTTACAATGGGTTTGTATAGGAAGGGGGCAGCTGAAATGAGCATCAAATATCTAAACACTGACTCGAGCAACTTAAAAACTGTCTGGGGTGTTCACATAAACATGATGGAGTAGACGATAAAATGACCAAAAGCTTCTTTTAAAAGCTGCTGGGAGGACAAAAAGGCGTTTGGAAAGCACAGCACTGCCCCTCCCCCTAGCAAGGCAGAATGTGGCTGGCTGGCTGACGACAGAAATCCTATAAAATCCTTCCGTTAAGGTGCAAGTCAAAAGTGACATTATCATTCTACCAATAGCCTACAGTATTAACCAGTTGAATGTACCAGTACTTGTCCCTGTAGATGGTAGGGCAAAAAAGCCCAGACAAACTATTTTTCCACCCTGATGCTGAACATAGCATCAACTACTTCAACTTCACACAATCATCTGTATCAGATTAACGGACGATGTATACAGCGTACAATCACTTTGCTTGACCTATTTTCAGCAAACGTACAACAAAGTATAAATATCGCTCGTTAAACTATAGGCTTTTTTTTTTATGTTAGGTTAGTTAAATTGTATGTAGTATGAGACATCGGCCAAAACGAGGCCTGTTTCAGCCCGGTCTTGCTTTTTGTACAAATAAATAAAACTTCAAGTGAGGCCTCCATAACGAAGACATCACACTCAGACCAAGACCTGCTAGGAGACAAAATAAAACATAAAGACAAAATTAAGATCTGAAATGGACCCGTGGAAAGGGAGGTGGCCTGATATAATATGCTATTACGTTTAACTGTCCAAAGAGGAACAAATGGACCAGCGCCGTCGCTACGTATACGTGCAATACGCACTGCGCATAGCGCAACACGCCGAGGGGCGGCAACAAAATGTGCCATAATCAAAATAAAATGTTAATAACAAGTGGCCGCGTGTGCGTCCTCGCAAACAGCAGAAGTCGGGAGGGGGGGGGGGGGGGGGGGGTGGGGGGGTAGCCAATAGGGCAACCAAATGGTCCCTGACGTACAGTGCACACTGTCCAACCATGGAACCATTCCAGCTTCCTCTTCCATAAATACAATTTACTAGCAGAAAATCACTCCATTATCCAGGCAGCTTAGGTACCTCTTCTAAGAGGGGTTAAAACACATCTTTAAAAAGTAACAAAGCGGTGCACAAGAGAACATCCGTTTAGGGTGGTCAATGTAAAAAAAAAAGAAAGATGAGGAAAAAAAGGCTCCTAAAAACCCTTCCGTCTCCTTTTCAAGTGAGTGAGCTTCTATCCAATAAATAAATAGCAGCCTGCAGCTTTGTCCTTCCTTGGGAAACGTGTTCTTCATGGAATGGCGTAAAAACAAAAACAAAAAAACAATAAAATAAAACACCTGACAACTGAACAATGCATGGAAGTCACGACGAGGTCACGACGAGCAACGAGTTTGACAAGAACCTCGCCCCGTGCTGTAGGTGAAGTGATGACTGTGAGGTTCGGGCGGGAGGGAAAGGAGGAAAGAAAACCGAGAAGAAAGGCAGAGCGAGGGGACATCAAAGACCACGAGGAAGTCAGAGATGAAAGACAAGACAGAGAGAGGTGAGGGACACAGACAGAGAGAGGTGAGGGACACAGACAGAGAGAGGTGAGGGACACAGACAGAGAGAGGTGAGGGACACAGTACTTCATAATGTGTCCCAGAGGGGTCAGTCGGTGGCAGAAAGCCAGAGACATACTGTATACAGTATGTTCAGTACAAACATTACACACAGGATACATTCTTCAGCCTCTTCCTGCTACAGTCTCCAGGCCATGAGCTTGCTCGGAGAGGGGCACAGTGTTGGGTGTTGGTTGGGGGAGGGGGGGGGGGTTATAATAAGGCCTCGGAAAGGCCCCAGTCCCTTTGCAGGCCTCTCCACCGTCCTCCAGACAGACGCGTACATCGAGCCACCCAACCCACCCGTCGACCCAGCCAGTCTACACAACGCTCCCTGGCCGGGGTTTAAAGAGGACGGTCATCAAGACAGACCTCGTCCCAGCTGTATAGAAACTGTGTTCAAGTACCGCCGCCCCCGGAACACAGGAAGCATTCTATGCAGCCTGTTTGTTCAGATTCCAGTGGCTGCATCGGGTCGAATGCCAACCGGGTTATACTAGTGCTTGAGCCCTGGAGTTATTGTTTGTGTGTGTGTGTGTGTGTGTGTGTGTTTGTGGGGCGGTTCTCCATGTTGAAGTGCTCTCTCTCTCTCGTCAGCGCTTCAGAACAGGGCTGCCTCTCTCCTGCTCCTTCAGCAAGGCCTGTAGAACCTGAGGGCGAGAGAGAGAGCAGAGAACAATTCATTCACCCATTCATTTTATGAAAATATAATCACTGTGTAAAGCAGTTGAAAGGAGGATTGAAATGTAAACAGTGTGTGCTTGTGCCAATGATACTAATGTGTGTGTGAGGGGGGGGGGGACATGTAGAATACAGTACATGTCAACTTGGGGAGTCCTTGACATGAAAAGGTTTGGGGACCTGCACTGCTGGCTGACTGCTCTGCCTCTTTCTGGTGCGTTGTTTACCTGCGGCCACTTGCGGTTGCGGCTGTTCATGTGCACGGCGGCGATGTTCTGGAAGAGCGCGTCGGCGGGCACCAGGTCGGGCAGGCGCGTCAGGAACTGGGCCATGTGGATGAAGTCCATGCTGGTCAGCACCTCCTGGTAGAGGCGCAGCAGGCCCAGCGCCGTGCGGAACAGGAACTCCTCGCCGTCGCGGCAGAACACGTCCCACACGCGGCACGCCAGGTCCAGCGGCAGGGGCTTACTGTACAGTGTGAAGATCCTAGGAAGGGAAGAATGAAGCAAGATCTCAAGACTGAAAATGTAATAGATCAAAAGAGAGAGGATCCGGGCACTCAAAGTTAAAAACGAGTGTCGTAAAAAATGTGTCGACCAACAAGGTCTTCATCAGGGCAAGAATAAAGGCGTTCCTTGTTTTTAACTTTGAGTGCCCGGATCCTCTCTTTTTATCTATATCTTGATCCCGTTTTTGATCCGTGCGAGCACCTTTTTATCATTATCACGTTTTGCTATCTCCCTTGAGCACCTGGTTAGTTCCTCTTTTTCTACTGAAAATGTAATGATGATGTTTAAGGCCGACCAGCTGAAGAAATCATGACATTTCTGAGCCAATTCATGTTTCCGGAAGATGCTTCTAAACTTCTATTCTAGTTTGATCACTTCAAAATAATCATCTTTCATCTTAAAATAACTAATGACTATAAATAGCAGATCTACAAGCTCACAACGTGTTGTGAGTTTGTAGATCTGCTATTTTCAGTGCGCAGCAATGCTTTCACAGAAGCTTCAGATGCTTTCACACGGGCTTCTATGGAATCCAAAATGACTGAAATCAGTCATGGCGACTGAGAACTTTAATCCATGTGGAAGCGAGGGAGTCGCAAAGTTCCATCAGTCCCTTTCCGTGTCGTTGTAATCGCGGTGCGGGTGCGATAAATGACAAATAAAAAACGGAAGCAAGATGGTGTGGCAAAAAAGTCTGTACTTCAATGTTTGGGTTTCACTGATGTGAAACTAAGTTTTTTTGTTTTTGTTCACAGGGGCCAGTTGCACCACCTCACACTAAATTCAAACTTAGCCTAGTTATACAGTAGCTTAAATGGCTTTTAAGTCGAGGCATTACTAGTAAAAAGCCATTTAAGCTGTTCGAACCCCCTACAGGTGAAAAAGAGTGGGTGAATTGTTTTTAGAAAAACTAAGATACTAGGCAAAATGAGGCAGAGTATAAAGATGATGCACACTCTGCCTCTTACTGACACATCAACAGCAGGTGTTTCTGTAGCGTAGGATAGACCAGCAACATACACACATAACACCCCCCCCCCCCCCCCCCCACCAACCACACACACATCCTGTTTTCTAAGAAAACCACACGTTCTAGTTGTTCATTTCATGGTCATTGCGTAATACGGTTGTAGTAGGCATGGATAAATAAATATATTATTTAAGTATTGCCATTCCAATACCGGGAAAATGTGGACAAGAAAACAACAAAGGAGACCACACTCACCAGTCAATCAAATAAATATCAGGAGTCAAGCTGTTTTTCTTGAAATGTGCAAAGAGCTTTGGTAGGTTTTCTTCAAAGAACACTTCAAAAGCTGAAAAGTACGTCAACATCTGAGGAGAGGACAGAATACGATCACGTTGAGTAAAACACATGCGCGTGCGCACATGCACACTCAATTTAGAATTGATAGCAGTTCTGGCTTAACCGTGCAGTACTTTTCTCGAAACTTAGCAATATTGTAGAGGGCTATGCCAAATGGTGAGGACGCAAAGCCCATGATCATTGGCCAAAGGGTGGCACTATAGCACTCAATTGAAAATGCTAACTATCGTGGGATTGTACTGTGTAGCATCTTTAGGAATATCGACAGTATGTGTCAACAGTGGTATTCATGAAAAGTACTCATAGATTTGTGATAATTGTCTTGATGCTTCTTCAATGTTGTACCTCCATGCCTTTATTCTAATCAGACTTCGGAATAATACAGATTAAAAGGGAAGCAATATATGACTAAAGAGGAGATAATTTTGGTGAATTATTTCCATATACATTTAGAAGAGAGAATATATTCTGTTGCCTGAGACACATCTGTGTCTTATGTATGTAATATGTATGTACTGTATTTTCTGCAGGGCTCTGAGTTAGAGTATGTACTGTACATGCTATATGTGTCTGTTCAGTCTATGATATGCGGCATGCGCACGCGTGTGTGTGTGTGTGTGTGTGTGTGTGTGTGCGTGCGTGCACTAACAAGGCTATGGTCCACTCTGAAGAAGGCCATCTGACAGGGCTTGTTGAGCAGGTTGGCGAACGCGATAAAGGCATCGGCTGTGTCCAGGTTCAGTATGAGCACTGCAGCAATGAACGACATGCCCTGCACCTACACACACACACACACGCGCACGCACGCACGCACACGCACACACGCACGCACGACACAAATACAGTTCAGTGGCATGAAAACGTAGTACAATGATTGGCATTCGTCATTCAACTCAAATTCAGTAACACCACAAATGAAAAATAATGTTTTCATTATTATTATCATTCTTTTTTGTACTACTGTACCAAATTTGTAGACCAAAATCACTCTTTTCAGTGCACTGGTATGGATTTATGATTCTAAACAAATAATTAAAGATACGGCTTCAGATAACATGGATCTGGGCAGTTTTGTCAAGCTTTGTGTTTATGGTTACTTGTCTTATTACACCTCACAGGAAAAGTGCAAAAGGAAACGCAAACCCCCCCCCCCCCCCCCCCCCCCCACGCACAGAAACGTGAATGTATACGCCTGGTGTTTAACTGTGTGTGTGATCACCGTTTGGTGGTCAGTACAGGAAGCTTGAACACGTCTCTACACTGACAGCATGTGGCTGTGCTGCAATGCAGACTGCAGCAATTTAAAACAACAACAGCGCTTCTTTGTTCTCTCTCTCACACACACACACACACACACACACACGCACACAGACACACACGTCAATTACACATTGCTGTCAAGGTGTGAACTCACACTTGTTGCGTCAACCATATCTTACAAAACATCATCAAAACTACTCTACGACTATTTTCGGTCCTAAAGAAATGTGTGTGTGTGCAGTGTTAATTTTTCACAATATTTTGATTTAGTCTTAGTCTTTTGGATAACACACCATTTAGTCCTAGTCCTATTTAGTCTTCTGAAAAACCTTAGTCGACTTAGTCCTTAGTCTTAGTCAATTCAATTATATTCAAAGGAGCTTTATTGGCATGAGAAAACACACGTTTATATTGCCAAAGCAAGTGTCAATATATAATAAAAACAGTTGAAAATGGGGAAAGTATATACAGTTGGAGGGGGTACAACATTTTGTTATATACATGTTATACAGGGTATAACGCTTAAAAAAAAAAAAAATAGCAGCATTTTTGCAGTCACTCAGATTTAAGATGTGTTTAAAGGTCGCAGCACTGTTTACATGAGCAGTGGGTCTACTTGGTACAGATAGTAGTCATTGGGGTGGTTGTATTCCATTAGCTAACTTTCTTTCGTCGCAACAGTTCACAAATCTTGCTGCTGTGTTTGCACATTGTTGTATTTCTCCCAATAGGTATGGCTTTTTTTTTCTTTCTTTCTTTGGGTGCGTGTAATCTGTAGGAAGTACTGTATGTGTATCTGATGTCTTGGTATAGTGGGCAGGTGGTTAGGAAGTGTAGCTCTGTTTCCACCACATTTTGTGCCCAGTGGGTGCATATAGTCCGTTAGTCACCAACATTAACACTGTGTGTGTGTGTGTGTGTGTGTGTGTGTGTGTGTGTGTGTGTGTGTGTGTGTGTGTGGGAGGGGTGGGGGGGATTGTGGTTGGTTGGTACCGTATACATCCACCAACCGGCTGCAGTTTACAACCATAAAGTAATAAGGACATTAAATAAGTTTTAAGTGTATTTTTGGTGCCATACTGACTTTTATGTAATGTGTTTTGTGAGGTCACAATGACCGTGACCACCAAAAATTACACTTCATTATTTCATGCTGTAGTATTAAAACATTTGTGTGAAATCTTGTCATAATTTGCATAATGATTCTTTAGAGTTATGTAGCCAAAAACTTTTGTGGGGTTATGGTGAGTTAAGGCCTGTTCATACTTTTAGGTGATAAGGTGACCACTGTTTCGGTGGTTAGTAAAAAAAAATATATATATTACATTATATATAATAATAGGCCTTAAGACTTTTGACCATCACATTCTTATCAGTTCATCTTTGAGTCCAAGTGGACGTCTGTGCGGTGATGAAATTCTCTCCAGGAATTCCTTAGTCTTGTGTAGCTATTCTTCAATCTCCGAATGCTCTGGAACTACACCTCCCGAAATTCGAGTAAGGAAGCTGCCATTTCCGTTCACAAAAATATATTTTAAAATATCTTTAGAGCTTATGTTTTCATTTCAATTTCTTCTAAGCAGCAAGCTATAATATTATAATATGCTTAACATGATTTCTATTTATATTAGGATGAATTGGCACGACTGTAAAGACGAAACGGGGAGGAGTCTCCACTTTCGCCGTATCGCTTCGCTTACTCATAGCTTCCGTTGCTCCAGATTGTATGACGGAAGCGTTTGAAAATTGCGAGAGGCAACAGTCTGGCCATGCGAGACTATATGCCTTCCTTAACGATCGCTCTTATGATAATGGGATGAACCTGACCCTCGTCACCTCATAATCTTTATCATATTAGACATTAGTGTGAAATGTTTGTCATAATCAGTGTATGAATTCATCTACTCGGTTCTTTCAGTTCAAGTGGGCGTTTGTGCCGAATTTGAAAGGATTCCCCTCAAGGCGTTTTCTGAGATATCGTGTTCACAAGAACGGAT
The DNA here is from genome assembly GCF_964188405.1 of Protomyctophum parallelum. Taxonomy (NCBI): domain Eukaryota; kingdom Metazoa; phylum Chordata; class Actinopteri; order Myctophiformes; family Myctophidae; genus Protomyctophum; species Protomyctophum parallelum. The sequence goes on along the minus strand of NC_139716.1, from coordinate 25,192,378 downwards.
GTCACTGTCACCGCCAAAGACATACAAACGAGGTGATCAAAAATAAAATAATAATTGCTGTGTGAGACTCACATAGCCGACATCTGGCCGGTAACAGGTGTACGCTCCCAGGATGCTGTGTAGCACATCATGGTACGGCCCCCCCTGAGGACGGACACACACACACACACACACACACACACACACACACACACACACACACACACACACACTTACTTCCTGGGACGAAAGATACAGCGAAAATAGTAGAGGGGTAAGGAGGGGGCCTAAGTGGACTCGGGGTCAATGAAGTATCTAGGGTTTAACCACTTACACCCCAGCAAAACGTATTGTGGGGACAACCTTCGCTGAAAATAGCCGATCAACAAGCTCACACCGTTTCCCCCACACAATAACAGAAAACAGAACACACAGTACGTGACACGCTCCTGTGACGCGTGCGTTACGTTCCGTGGAGGCTGGAGGTGGGGGGACTGACCTGCTGGAAGATGCACAGGTGGGGGAACGTGCGCGAGATGTCCAGCTTGATGAGCTCCAGACTGGCCTCCCTGTCGGACGAACCTGCGTCTGGACGCACAGCAACAGGAGAAAGGACTTAACCTATTTAACCTCATTTTAAAAGAAATCTTCTAAATCCTCCAGTTTTCTGAAATAAATATTTTCACGATTTTTCAAAAATAGCAGACCTACAAGCTCGTAGCGCGCCACTCGGTGGCACGCTATGAGCTTGTAGATCTGCTATTTTTCATTAGCTAAAGCATAACATAACACCAAAAGGGGTTCCCGCCCAAAATGACTTAACACAGCGGTTACCAAACGTTTGAGCTCGAGAGCCACAAGAGAAATGTGATTTTCATTACTTCTTAAACTTTTTTTTCTTCTTCTAATTTATGGAATTTCTTTGATTTGTTTCATTCATAAAATTATTTTAAAAAATTGGGATTGTTTTTTGAAAATCTTTTGAGGTGATATTATATTAAACTAAATTAAGGAAACAAGAAACATGGGGATATTTTATTTACTATAGACCCATACAAATGGGCTCGCGACACAGTGACAGTGAGGCTAGCTATAGAGCGCCGAAGTCCTGACGTCACTCGCTCATCCTTTGGTTCTGCCTGGTTCACGGAAGTAATTTCTCTATGGAGAATAACATGGGGTGATCTTAATATCGTTAGCATTGTGGTCCAAAAAGAAACAAGCTGTCTCTGCGTTATTGTCACGGAGGTGTCAGTGACACTCAGTCACTCATAATATGATACAGTCTGTTTCTAGCGAAAATGTAACTAATTCAGTAGCAGTAACAATAGCGTTTTCTCTCAGTCAGTTGATTCTTCATATCCATATGAGTGAAACGGCCGGGGTGACACGTTTATTTTTCAAACACAGTTATTATATGAGGCAATGTAAAATCCCCCCTATGGGGATTACAATGCAAATCCCCAAAAGTACATGAACCCATGGATTTGTGCCCTCCACCGATATTGACTTCAGACTTCGGTGCTCTATGAGTGACACTTTGTAAAACGGGCTGGAATGAAACAAAAATGTTTACAGCCTCAACTAAAAGCACTGTGGAATGGTTCCATTTTTTATTGAATATTTTATTAACAGTTAACAGTTGCAAATAGTACTGTGGTACTATATTAAATAAATTAAATAAATAGTACTGTGGTACTATATTAAATAAATTAAATAAATAGTACTGTGGTACTATATTAAATAAATTAAATAAATAGTACTGTGGTACTATATTACAATGATTGTAATAGTACTGTAATAGTACTGTGGTACTATATTACAATGATTGGATAGTACTGTGGTACTATATTACAATGATTAAATAGTACTGTGGTACTATATTACAATGATTAAATAGTACTGTGGTACTATATTACAATGATTACAAATAGTACTGTGGTACTATATTACAATGATTGGATAGTACTGTGGTACTATATTACAATGATTACAAATAGTACTGTGGTACTATATTACAATGATTAAATAGTACTGTGGTACTATATTACAATGATTACAAATAGTACTGTGGTACTATATTACAATGATTGGATAGTACTGTGGTACTATATTACAATGATTGGATAGTACTGTGGTACTATATTACAATGATTAAATAGTACTGTGGTACTATATTACAATGATTACAAATAGTACTGTGGTACTATATTACAATGATTACAAATAGTACTGTGGTACTATATTACAATGATTACAAATAGTACTGTGGTACTATATTACAATGATTAAATAGTACTGTGGTAATATATTACAATGATTGCTAAAAGGATAACGCAAATTTTTTTTCCATTGTGGTCCTGTCATATCATCATCATACATAATGAAATCTACGCGTTTTGTGTGGAAATTATACCCAATAAATGATCCCAAGCACTGGAGGCTTTATCGCCCATAGTGTTCAACTACACTCAACAGTCAGGGGTTAGTAAATAGAGGAGGAGAGGAGAGGAGAGGAGAGGAGAGGAGAGGAGAGGAGAGGAGAGGAGAGGAGAGTTACCGTCGTGTTCAGATCTGTTTGGGGTGGTGGGTGTTGGCATCGCTTTCCACTTCTCCTTGGCCCTGGACAGGCAGATGTTATATAGCTCTGCAGACACACACACACACACACACACACACACACACACACACACACACACACACACACACACACACACACACACACACACACACACACACACACACACACACACACACACACACACACACACACACACACACACACACACACACACACACAAAGAGATAGTGGAGAGAGATTTAACTTGATGACCTGACAAACCATCCCATCTCTAAGAAGCAACTCACAGAATCACAGGTATCAAGTATATATTAACACTGCATTAATGCAAAAAGCCCACTGATAAATAATACAAGTTTAAATGGTAGAATAGACTATAGTCCTGTATGAAAAAAGGGAATTTATTAACCATGTCAAACTCACATTGTGTACTGTGGCGGCACCAAGTGGTGGCCAGGGGTAACTGTCTTGATACTTTTGTCTCACAAAACCACTGGAGCTCAGCGGTGCCACAGGCCAGGGTCAGCACGAATGAGACTCCACAAGAGTCGCTCTGCTATCAGAGCTTCAGAACAGTGACAAAGCAAAACCAGCAAAACTATGAACAGGCAGGCAGGCGGTGAAAGTGTGTACCATACCGTGGGTGATGTTGAGCTCATTGCCCACGGCCAGGCTCCAGACCTTGCCTCTGACGCTGGGGGGGACACCCTGCCACCACAACTCTCTCACCCGCCGAGAAGTACACCTAGAGAGAGAGAGAGAGAGAGAGAGAGAGAGAGAGAGAGAGACGTTGTATTTTATTTTTTTATCCCGGCTTAATGGTTATGATCTGCTACTGTATTTCAGTATGTCAACATTACTTTTCTTGTGACTTACTGTAGTTCTACATTTAGTTATGCTCCAAATCTGTTATTTTTTCCAACAAAAATGTTGGGCAATCGTTAGGAGATCAGTAATGCTACCAGCACACATCTCAGGGCTGCACTACTACACACAGGGCTGTTTACCTAGAATATATCATCATTTTATTAGTTCCTGCCATGAAATACTTTATTCTGTGATATATAAGTTCCATTTAAACAACCAGACTTGTCATCACTACAAAAAAAGATTTTGACCATTGGAGAGGTTATTTTCGCTGCGCATTATGCTTGCACAGAAGACATGCCGGCTTCTATGGAATCCAAATGACTGAAATAAGTTGTGGCGACTAAGAACTTTAATCCATGAGTTTAATCGGCAATTTTTTGCTATTATTTGAATTCAAATCCTGGTTTTTTTGGGCTATTTTTAATTGGATTCCTGAAAAGTTCATTTTTTATTTAATTTCAAATGCCTTTCAAATGCCTCTAATTATAGCTGTGTTAACTTTATGAACTAAATACAAATACACTGGACATAAGAAAATAACAATTTAATACTACTCATTAAGCAACTAATTTAGACTGAAGTAATAAAGCGGGCCGTGTTTGCAAATCAATACTATATCAGTATTGTGATATTAACCCGAGGGCCGCATCAAGTGAAGGTGGTGCTCCACATGGCGCTCCAGAGTGTCATGAATGAATTGGACAGTGTTACTCACAGGGCGCTCCAGAGTGTCATGAATGAATTGGACAGTGTTACTCACAGGGCGCTCCAGAGTGTCATGAATGAATTGGACAGTGTTACTCACAGGGCGCTCCAGAGTGTCATGAATGAATTGGACAGTGTTACTCACAGGGCGCTCCAGAGTGTCATGAATGAATTGGACAGTGTTACTCACAGGGCGCTCCAGAGTGTCATGAATGAATTGGACAGTGTTACTCACACAGCGCTCCAGTTGGGTAGGATCTCCTGGTTCCAGGTCTGGGCGGCCGTTCCAATGCTCTCCTCCAGGCGACATCTGTCCTCCAGCTGTTTCCTCCTCTTCTGCGCATCCTTCATCTCTGCAGGCAGGGGAGGGGGGAGGGAGGGAGGGAGGGACACAAGTGATAAGGAAGGAAATACATACCGTACGTACTGTACATGTACATACTAGACTAGGGCACGGCCAATGTCAGAATGTTTAGTCCGATGCTTAACCACCGGATGACAATTTGGGGTTGAAGAAAGACAAGGAATGAAGGTGAGATAGTAGGCGGGTAAGAGACTAGCGAGAGAATATACTCCTTTATGCTTTGCCACGGGAAAAGCAAAGTATTTTTTTTTTAAAGGGGCCAATGTGTCAATCTATCCACTAGATGGTGCTTGTGTTCAACTTGTTAAAACTGTAAACAACCACAACCTGGAAACACCTTTCCAGGAAAGATTCGTCCATGTTATTTAAGTTGACACAGTACAAATATTAAACATTGTACCTTCAAGTGAAAAAGGTGTTGACAACAGTGTATACGTGAGCTAGGAGGAAGGCATGTATCACTAAGAAGAAGGCAAGGAGAGATTTATCTCCAGTCCTTGCATGCCCCCAAAGACACAGAACTCTTCCCAGCATACATACAGCTGGGGAGGCGCTGGTGGAAACCTTGAACCCAGCTGATCTCTTTGGAGACCAAAATCAGACATGATCAAACGCAGGGATAGAACGGGAATCTGTCCAAAGTGACTATATCGTCTCTGCCGGGGATTACTTTTCAGGATTTAAACTAAAAAACAGCTAAAACCTTGCCATATTATGTGCTACTAGTATGATCGACAAATACAAAACGAAAAAGCCCCACCATGATAGTTTGTAGAAACAGAATATTTATTTATTACAGTGATCCAACATCTAAGTAAGTAATTTTACTTTCATTGTTGGCTGCTGAAAAACAAAACAAAGACAAGGCGAGACCGACCGGCCCAACGACAACATTCCCAAACTTCCCGACAGTCTGAAAATTGAAGCTTTAAAAAAATAAAAATCTGTTCTGAGGCACAAAGGTTCATTTGACAGGATGGTGGTAGAGAAACACACAGAGGGAATGAGCTGTGCTACAGACAGTACGTGTCATAGGGATTAATTCATTCATAGCCTGCTGTGCAGTGCTGTTGTCATCCACTCACCTCTCTTCTTGGCCTGAGCCACCATCTCTTCATACTGTTGTCGATGCTTCTGGGCCTCTTCGGCTGGCTTGGCAGGCAGATTACTGCAACAGGCGCACGCACGCACACACACACACACACACACACACACACACACACACACACACACACACACACACACACACACACACACACACACACACACACACACACACACACACACACACACACACACACACACACACACACACACACACACACACACACACACACACACACACACACACACACACACACACACACACACACACACACACACACACACACACACACACACACAAATGGGTATTAAAGCAAGGCTGTGCAAGGTTTCAGAACTGGTCGCCTTGCATTATATATCACGGCTGAGCTTGACACGCATGCACGCACGCAGGCACGCACGCAGGCACGCACACACGCACGCACGCAGGCACACACACACACACACAGGCACGCACGCACACTTGGGGGGAGTCCTTGAGCGACTTTGGGCTTACAGGGTGAATGATTGAAGTCTGTAATAGCTGTTCATACAGTATGCAATACATGCCACTTCTACAGATACGGTTTCCCAAATGTGTATTTTTAATTACTGTTATAATCAGAAAATCAAGGAGAAGAGTTCATGTGATGATGGTGAGTAGGGGGGGGGGTCCTTGACATGAAAAAGTTTTAGAACCAGTGGTCTATGTCAGTGGTTCTCAACATTTTCAGGCCAGGACCCCCAAAATAATCCTTTGTCTGGGGACAAACACTTGACAAACATCATGACAAACACTTGAATTATAGGAGTTGATTACGTTTAGTTTGACTCTGTTCCACAGATAAATATTGTGAAAATAGCCAATCTACAAGATCACAACGCAACGCAAGGCCTTGTGAGCTTGTAATTACCGAAAAATCGCCCGGTATCATTGAGGATGCCCTAGGACGTCCTCAGACGTCTTTAGTACGCGACGGTGGAGGTCCTTAGGACGCTTCTAGACGTCCTATGTACAGATTGTGTTAAGGGCAGAGAGACACCGTCCTACCACAGGCATGGCCCTTTAAGGGCAGAGAGACACCGTCCTACCACAGGCATGGCCCTTTAAGAGACAGAGAGACACCGTCCTACCACAGGCATGGCCCTTTAAGAGGCAGAGAGACACCGTCCTACCACAGGCATGGCCCTTTAAGAAAAGAGACACCGTCCTACCACAGGCATGGCCCTTTAAGAGACAGAGAGACACCGTCCTACCACAGGCATGGCCCTTTAAGGGCAGAGAGACACCGTCCTACCACAGGCATGGCCCTTTAAGGGCAGAGAGACACCGTCCTACCACAGGCATGGCCCTTTAAGAGACAGAGAGACACCGTCCTACCACAGGCATGGCCCTTTAAGAAAAGAGACACCGTCCTACCACAGGCATGGCCCTTTAAGAAAAGAGACACCGTCCTACCACAGGCATGGCCCTTTAAGAGACAGAGAGACACCGTCCTACCACAGGCATGGCCCTTTAAGAGACAGAGAGACACCGTCCTACCACAGGCATGGCCCTTTAAGAGACAGAGAGACACCGTCCTACCACAGGCATGGCCCTTTAAGAGACAGAGAGACACCGTCCTACCACAGGCATGGCCCTTTAAGAGACAGAGAGACACCGTCCTACCACAGGCATGGCCCTTTAAGAGACAGAGAGACACCGTCCTACCACAGGCATGGCCCTTTAAGAGACAGAGAGACACCGTCCTACCACAGGCATGGCCCTTTAAGAGACAGAGAGACACCGTCCTACCACAGGCATGGCCCTTTATGAGACAGAGAGACACCGTCCTACCACAGGCATGGCCCTTTAAGAGACAGAGAGACACCGTCCTACCACAGGCATGGCCCTTTAAGAGACAGAGAGACACCGTCCTACCACAGGCATGGCCCTTTAAGGGCAGAGACACCGTCCTACCACAGGCATGGCCCTTTAAGGGCAGAGAGACACCGTCCTACCACAGGCATGGCCCTTTAAGAGACAGAGAGACACCGTCCTACCACAGGCATGGCCCTTTAAGAGACAGAGAGACACCGTCCTACCACAGGCATGGCCCTTTAAGGGCAGAGAGACACTGTCCTACCACAGGCATGGCCCTTTAAGTGAGAGAAACACTACAGAGGAGGGTAATGGAGCCCGTCCTAGGAAGACCTATTAAACTTTCAGCATCTATCTCTCTCTCTCTCTCTCCCCACTCTCTCTCTCTCTCTCTCTCTCTCTCTGCTCCCTCCCTGTGAGCCAAAGAGAAAATACCAAGTGGAAAAACACTGAGCAGTCTAATGACCCAGGGGAGGGATGGAGAGAGAGAGCGAGAGAGAGATAGAGAGGGGGGGGGGGGGGGGGGAACAAAACAGACTAGGGCTGCAACTTATCGATGACTTTCTTTACGGGTATTGTGTGCGTGTGTGTGTGTGTGTGTGTGTGTGTGTGTGTGTGTGTGTGTGTGTGTGTGAGAGATGTCTAACATCCCAAATACACCTGATGTGTCTTTGATTTGTACCAGGCATTCCAAGATCTAAGTACCAACCATTACTTGGAATTATAACAAACCTGATGTAGATTTGCCATACTGATATTCGGAAGCCTGGGCCATGTACATAAACTGACCATGAGTGGCCTAAGAATAGCTGGCATGACAAAGAGAAAAGCCAAACAACTTGCCAAATACTGTTCTGTTACGGCTGTTACAGGCAGTTTGTCTGGCGGAGGAGGTGCCATGTGTATCCTTAAGTGAACATGAACTGTCAACCCCGTTATATTTGTTTCCTTGTACAATTAATTGTAATTTGTGGATTCAAATAAAGAACTAAAATGTGCACTCACGCGGGTCTGTCCTCCAGAATCAGAGCGGTGGTAGAGAGGGGCTCAAAGTCCAGGTTCTTCCTCACGGCCTGCAGCCTGGGGGACGGTGGGGGGTTGCCAGGTCCAGCTCTGCCACTCTTGGTTTCATATTCCTGGAGACGACAGCGGGACAGGAAAAAAAGTCTAATCAGTAAAAACTTAAATAAAAACAGGAATTGATGACATGAATTAATTACCAGCTGCTGCCTTATATCCCATGTATTAGAGGTCGGCATAGAGGCAAAAAGTGTGTGGTTGCCTAGAGTTGAGGCAGCCAATCAGGACGATAGGTTGTCAGTACAGCCAATGAGAAACATACTGTAGGTCTCAACTACAGCAAGTGGGCGTATAAGCACAGCAGAGAGAACATTGACCAGTTGTGCTAAACACTAAAAAGAATGATCTACAAAACAAAAATAAGTTAAAAAAGGAATACGATATGCGCATCGCCACAGTTTTTAAGTACGTTGCTGGACCCAACAAATTATCAAATGAAGAAAAAAAATGGAATGTCCCTTGGTTTATAGTTTTCTTTTTTACAAAAGCATTCAATTCAGGAGTCGGAGTACTGACAGTATTAAAAGGTTCCTCCAGTAAACCCACAAAAACAACAGTCATACATGAAATACAGGATCAATAAGAAATGAGAATAAAAAGCAGACGGATACAACACAACACAACACAACGAAACATCACTCAAACACAAACAGTACAATAGTCCATAATCCACATGACAGACAGCGCAGCACCCTGGCCAGCAAACCTTCAAATCGAATAAACGTATGTCAAATCGAATAAAATGTCTTAACCCATTTAGGCCTGACGTCAAAATTTAAAAAATGTCTTCTATCGTAAATCATACCTCAATATTTCATGTCAAGGACCCCAAAAATGATATCTAATTGAGAGATTTGTGCCGCAATTTCACGATAAAAAAATAATAGCAGATCTACAAGCTCTGTAGATCTGCTATTTTTCAATAGCTAAAGTATAACATAATGCTTAAAACACCAAAAGGGGTTCCCACCCAGAATGTTAGCCTCGGGGTAACAATAGAAGGCACTTTAATCGGCGATCAGCCTTGATCGCTGACTAAATGAATTGGTCAAGAGGCCTGCGTACATTTCACCTGACCTCCCTGTGGGGAGAGAGAGAGAGAGACACCCGCCGTGTCCGGAAATGGACTCCAGCCAAGGAGTTCCCCCTAAATGTGATGAGCTATACCAGGGTGCCTGGCCGACACATCAGCAACGGAGGGGGGGGGGGGGGATGTCTGGTATATTTATTTATTTATTTGTGACCGCTTCTGAATGAGGCTAAGTCATTGATTTCTTAATTTTCGTTTTTTTCATGTCTTATAGAAGCAGGGAATCATAGCTTCAAATTGACACATTGGTTGTTCAGTTTGACCCACCAGTTTTGGAGATATGGCTTATAGAGTAATGTCTTGCGGAAAACAGCGAGTTGAGAAAAAGCAGGCTTGAAAGGATCACTTCTGTGGACTCTAACATTACACCTATAGCTACATGTTTAAGCATTTAATTCATATTTACATGTCGATTTCAGCTCTGACATTTATTTCAGACATGCTCGAGTCTAGTATGTGAAGAGTCTGCCTGTGCTATTAACTCACGTGCAGTAACTGCAGTTGCTTTTTAGTCTCAACCTGATCAAGGTGTCAGACAGACAGGCTAATACACAACAATGTTGAGTCATGACGTCTCCGTCCCCTCCCAAATAATGTCCACACACTTTTTACGTCCTGACGGCGCCACTGGGCTGACATGTATGGCATCACAGGTGTTCAATTTGCTTAAAAAAATAAAAAATAAAACAAAGAACAAAAAAGAACAACAATGTGAGACGTTGTGAAGTTGAAGATATTTTTGCTATTGTTTTTTTTTTTTATTGTAGTATAATTATATAGGAATGTCCCTCCCACCCATTTCTTTTTTTTGTCAGGTTAAACTTGACATACAACAGGCCCGTTTTTATTAGCGACCTAGTCATGATTGACTGCCCCCTAAGCCAATGGGTGTCTGACCCCATACTGCCTAAGCCAATGGGAGTCTGAACCACTCCTGTAGCCAATCGCGTAGTAGCGACCTAGTCATGATTGGCTGCCTAAGCTATGACACGCGCACCGTAGAAGTCACTGCAACGCGGAGCGGCCGACAACAGTAGGCCAGCTAGCGGCTAATGTTATGAGCTAACTGTAGAGCTGGAAAGCCATAACAAAACACAGTGATTTAACCAACAAAAGAACGTTGCAAGCGAACGAAAACAACTGCCGCAAGGTTGTGACAGAGAAACATATACTGTACGTTACAGAAAAAGGAAACACAGTTTGACATGCATTAGTCTACGGACCCCCCATTTAATGGCATTTCTATTTCTGGGACCCCCAATTTATATCGTAAAATCAATGTTCATTTAACTCTGAGGGTGTACAAATTCGTACACTCTCAGAGTTACAGACCCATAAGGGTCCATTTGGTTCCAAACTATCATTTAGCTAAAGGACCCCTTGGAACTCCCTCAAGGACCCCTTCCTGGGGGTCCACGTACCCCACTTTGGGGCGTCGCATCACCGTGCCATCGCAACTCAGACAGCAGCGCTAGTTATTAGTTATGAGTCATGACGTTTGAGTTGAGTTTGATGCTAGATACAGTAGATGTGCGACTTGAGGGAAACGAGCTCGCTTTCAGGTTCAAGTCAGCTGAGCTCTGTTTGGCTTCAAGCCGCTGGAAATGAGTCACAACAATGAGTCACAACATACTGTAATATCCACACACACGCACGCACACACACATGCACGCGCACACACACACTACAATACAATACAATCAGAACATTGGTGGAAAATAGCTACAGCATTTCAGAAAAAGACTGAGGGTTGATGCATGCAGAATCCCATCTGGGGAAATTGCCACTGGGAGAAATAGATGACTAGTTGACTATACAGAGCCAATTCAGAAGCCCAAACTTGTTTGAATTCTAAACGGATGCAGATTCATACAAAAGGATGCTTTCCATTGAGGTCTTGTGTATTCAATTAATCGAGACATTTAAAGAAAAACAATAATAACAAGACCTGAAAGCCAAGTGGTTTGGACGCATACTTCGTGGACGCAAAATGCCTTGAGTGTATTCCTGGCTGTCTGGAATATTTGTTGTATGTCGTTCCCCAACTATTTTTTATTTATTTATTTATTTGACAGGGACAAAGCTCATTAATCATCATGTCAGTTTTCACCTCAATGTAAATAAGCCAGAGTTAGCCAAAGCTACATTACATCTGTAGTCCCTGGGCAGGCTCTTAAAAAATGAATGATAAAAGAAAGACAGAGTGTAGGGTGCCAGCACACAACACCATGCGTTGATGCCATGTGTGCATATGTGCAAGCACCCAACACCATGTCCATACAAAAACACAATATAATACAATACAGGAACAGATCAACATGGTACAGGGGACAGAACAACTGCAAAGTGAAGTAAAAAATGACACCGGTGATGAATACTAAATACCGTAGTGCTGATAGTTACTCATGATTACAGATTTGACAGGTTTTTAGCCACCTTTTCAGGTTGAATTTGAAGGTCAGATAGTTGGAAGTCTCTCTTACTTCTGTGGGGACACTGTTCCAGTGATGGGAGGCTCTAACAGAGAAGACTGTTTTACCAAACACACTAAGTCTGATTGGTAACTCTGATTGGTAACTCCCTCTGCATTTCTTGTCTCTCTCCACCATCAAATAAAGGCTTAAAGATTCACCCAAAAAAATGTAAAGATAGACACACACACACACACACACACACACACGCGCGCGCGCGCGCGCGCACGCGCGCACACGCACACCGAGGAGAATGTTCTCACATCCTCGTGAGAAGGTTGCTTTTGGCCTCTTAGCTTTTGTCAGTGTGTATCTAATGAGTGCGAGGGCCGGGGGTCTCTTCTGGGCGGGAACCCCTTTTGGTCTTTCAAGCATTATGTTATGCTTTAGCTATTGAAAAATAGCTGATCTACATGCTCGTACCACGGCACTCGGTGCCGCGCTATGAGCTTGTAGGTCTGCTATTTTTGAATAATCGTGAAAATGCGGCACAAATCTTTGAAGATATATTCTTTCAGAGTGAACGTTTTTTAACTCAAATCCTTGCTTCTGAGGAGTTCCTGGAACAACACATTTTCAGATGGGGGTCGGCAGCCAATTACATATAATTTTTGGGGGTCCTTGACATGAAAACTGTCAGGATTTAGAAGACATTTTGTAGAATCTGTTCAGTCCTAAATGGGTTAAGCCTGTAGCAGTGAGTGGGGCCACAGCCCACAGCCATCAATGATCTCCTCGCTGGAGCCTTAGGTGAGCCGAGGCAGTAAGCAGGATACATACAACAGCAGTGGCAAAAACACAGAAATGTGTGGGGACAATTATATTGGGAGAAAAGGGCATTGAAAACAATTAGCTACACTAAGCTTAATACATAAAGCGGATATGAGGCACTCGCTGACTGAATCCGTGTGTGCTCTATAAAGACTAATGGCAGCACTTCACTTGGGAGCTTTAAACAATCAGGTCAGGGAAGACCTACATGTTAAAAAAAGATGTTGTCTACCATGGCTACGTGGGAAGATATTTACAGTAGGAGGTGCTGAATGTTCAGCACGAGGTACGTGCACATTAGCGCATGCCGCAAAATGTGTGTGCACGCACCTCGTGCACGCGCATTTTCAAGCGGAAAGGTGGCTTAAACTTTTCCTCTCCACACGCATGAACAAAATAACACAGGCAATTAACCACGATAAGGCGCCGATACTGTGATACAGCATATTTATTAGGCCTAGTAACTGAAATCTGTTCTGATTACAATTATTATAATTTTGCTCCAACCCCCCCCCCCCCCCCCCCCCCCCAGCACCCCTACTTCCCTCAGCCATGTTGTCTACTCTAAAGCAGTGGTTCTCAACATGTGGCTCGGGACCCCCTACAAGCTCAAAGTGCCTCGTGTTTTGAGGCGTTGTGAGCTTGTTGAGTTTTGAGGCGTTGTGAGCTTGTTGCGTTGTGAGCTTGTTGCGTTGCAAGGCGTTGTGAGCTTGTATATATCTACTATTTTCACAATTTCACATACAGTATATGTCAGTTTGTCATGCGGCGGCGAGGTAGTGGTTAGCCATACATATGTTTCTTGAGACCGGACCTTCAAGGAACGAGGACTGTGAAAGATATGGAGGGAGATAACGAAAGGAGTACAGTAAAACTTTATGAGGAAAGAAAGTCTACAGAGACAGTTGAGTTGACCAGTGAGAGAGAGAGAGGTCTCTACCATTTCGTCCCTGCTCTACCTGTCCTCACATCCACCTCCTTTCTTTCTACACCTCAAGTCTCTTTCCCTCCCGTCCTTCCTTTGGTTCAGTGCTGTGTGTATGGATTATGGAAGCATTCGTCTTAGTGTTATCGCAGGGCTGTGTATGGATTATGGAAGCATTCGTCTTAGTTTTATCGCAGGGCCTCCCAGTTTTGGCTCTAATGAACAAAGGCGCTGGATCGAGACGAGGCAGGCGTATTTCAAAGCACTTTCTGGGTTTCTGCTGACACGTAATTATTAGGATTATAGTTTCTTGCATACACCACCACCTCTTATACCAACAACCGTTACTTTGAAAATAATTGCTTGCGCATTTTCTGTTGTCTCGTTAGTTTCGTTTTGGGGTTTACAAGCTCCAGGCATACTGGAGCTTGTAACATCCCCCCATGCACCAGGCCTACTGGACTTTGTATTATTGATTTGACTGTGCGCGCCTTCCTGTCAGTGTTGATCTTATCGACGAAAAATGTTCGTCGACTACCTTTTTTCACTGACGAAAACAAAATGGAAACTAAGCTATGATGACTGTCTAAAACTAAGACTATATATATTTATTTATAATATATAAAAATTAAATGTTAGGAAGGGCCTGCCTTCATTAATAGATTTTAAAGTACTTAGACAGGAAAGGGGGAGAGAGATGGGGGGAAGACACGCAGCAAAGGTCGTCGGGATCGGGACTCGAACCCGCGACACACTTACACTGTCAGGCTAGGTGCCTGAGCTGAGTGAGCTCTCAGCCGACCCAGGCCATAAGTCATAGTTAATGTTGTGGTAAAGTTATATCGAATAGTGACAAGTTAAATCACTTCCCTTTCTAGTAAATCATCAGGAACCAAGCATTCCTGACTGTAGATAAATAAATAGCGTTCACATTCAAGCATTCGCAGTGTGCAGGCAAACCCCTGTTTACTTAAAGGAACGACCATCGACACTGACTTGAACATGACTCGTTCAACAGCCGGCAGCTGTGTGTGCAGTGCACAGGTTATTTTCACACAGGCATGTAAAATACTTTTATTATAAACTAAGGTAGGCCTGAGGACAGATATTACAGTGCCAGAGTAACATACATAGCAATGATTTTACTGCTGATGGGAGGGAGGGAGGGAGGATACGAGAGAGGAAGCCAAGTGGGGAAGGGGGGGTGAAACCTGGCACTTCGGCAGCACTGCAGGTGTCACTAGAGCAGTGTTGATTTCGTCGACAAATACTATGACACAAAGGGGGCACGGTAGGACAGTCGGTAGTGCTGTCGCCTCACAACTAGAAGGCTCTGGGTTCGATTCCCGCTGAGGACGCTGTGGGCGCTGGGGGCGTGCTCTCTCCTCCACGTCATCAGTGCCCATACCCGAGGCGGGTTTGGCGAAAGGGCCCTTCTGTGTGGAGTTTGCATGTTCTCCCTGTGTCCCCTAGGGTAGGTAGTAGGTACCCTCACAAAATACATGCAGTAATCCTGGTCTCTAAACTGCCTCCCCCTGGCCAGCCGGGGCGCCTGATGGAGTCGAAAGGAACTGGTCGGAATAACGTGTTCCTTCCACATGCTACATCCAGCCGGGGAAACTCCCCCCTGTCAGGTGTAAAGAAGCAGCTTGGGACTCCTCATGCATAGCAGAAGCATGAGGTCAGTCTGTTGCTCTCCCCAAGTCCCCCATATAGGGACTAGGTTGGCGGAGGGTGTGTAGAGCCCAGGATCACATTAGATCATTGACACAGGGGTGAAAAATGGGTTACAAAATCGTGGGATAAAAATTATAATGGTATATAGATCGTGCGTGTAGGCCGTCTCTACAAAACAGTATAAAGCGTACCAACACGCCTACGACCACACCTCTAGGCGCAAATACAGGTGTCGGCATAATAGATAGTGGACCAAAATACCATTTAGAGACAGAGCAAGCTCCTATAC
This sequence comes from Protomyctophum parallelum, assembly GCF_964188405.1. Classification (NCBI taxonomy): domain Eukaryota; kingdom Metazoa; phylum Chordata; class Actinopteri; order Myctophiformes; family Myctophidae; genus Protomyctophum; species Protomyctophum parallelum. The sequence continues at coordinate 25,176,632 of NC_139716.1, read as the reverse complement.
CCGTAATGTTATGGCAGCGTGGGCCACGTCGCGGGTAACGGTGGCGACGAAAATCTAAAATCTAAATTAGCTGTCAAAATAAACACTGCACTAGAGCAAGGTGAAACAGAACAAAATGTAAGATAACTATAAATCTTTCATGAAATAAAAAAATGTAAAAAGAAAATACATTGGATAGCGGAGTCCACACCACAACTACATCGACGGTGGCAAATGATAATGCTAGGACCACTTTCTGAGCAAATTGATGAACGATAAAAAAAAACAACAAGCCAATCCAAAGCCATCAGAATTAACGGGTTCAACTTCGACACGTCACATTCATCGTATTTACAGAAAATTATTATCACTGATCAGTGTATAGCTATCTTTAGTTATCATCATTCTGAGTCTGGAGGGCCCTTTACCGATAAGAACGTGACGCACTCCAATACATTTAAGGGTGTGTGTGTGTGTGTGTGGGGGGGGGGGGGTGTGAGTCATACTTGTGAGTACACTATCGATATCAGAGGTACTTGGGTAGTGACACAATCTCTCCCATTTACAAACACAGCTCTACCCAACCCAGCTCCAAGAATCAACAAATCAAGTTCATATCATTATTGATACTACTACTACTTTAAGGGCCACATGCAGCACCCATCACATCACTTAATGCGGCCCGCAGGTTAATATCTGAACATATTATTGATTTATTTCAGCTAATTACAAAAATATAATTGTCTTTTTTTATGCCCAATCTATTTGTATTTAGTTCATACATTAGTTAACATAAACTATAACTAAATTAATTTGAAATTAAAAATAATTACTTTTCAGGATTCCAATTCAAAAACAGCAAAAGATTATTCAGGATTTCAATTAAAATATAGCAAAAATAGCTGATCTAAAAGCTCAAAAATGCATCGCACTGCGGCGCGTTTTGAGCTTGTAGATCAGCTATTTTTGCTACAACAGTAATATACAATGTGGCGTGGCCCCCTTGAGTGAGTGTGGAACTATAGTGGCCCTCTGGAGTGAGTGTGGAACTATAGTGGCCATCTGGAGTGAGTGTGGAACTATAATGGCCATCTGGAGTGAGTGTGGAACTGTAGTGGCCCTCTCCATCGTCAAAGTTTCCCACCACTACTCTACAATGCCTATGCAGTAGTGATGAATGTGAATGTATTGTAAGATGGGCAGCCATTAGGCTACATTAGCCTCTTGCTAACTATACAGTGGGGAGGTGCTTTTATAGCTGCCTGGGTGGCAACTGTGTGCCAGCAGGGCAACACGTCACCAGGGGAACCTGCCTCGTCATGCCAGGTTTAGGAAAAACCTCTCTGATTTCTTGCTAATGATGTAATGAATGACTCGCTGACTGGTTGACTGATTGTCTTGACTGACTGGAAAACTGTCTTGTGGCGGAGTGACTTGCCTGAGCTTTAAGGGTAAAAAAAAAAGAACTCGACACCGCAAACCAGTACTCTGTAAATAAATTAAGTCGACAATTGAAACGGGACTCTGCAAAAGTACAAGTAAGATGGGATCTACTACGCGTGAAACATTTTAATAGCCTCCCTCAGCAGAAGAATGCATAGCAGACAATTTAGATGGGTGACCAAACAACTGGGTTTTAAATCAATTCCGATGTACATTCATTGTACAGTGAGTGCTTTGGTGCAAAATACTGCCTGCTCGACATGGCCTTGCGAAGATAGATGACATTTGGTTTGTTGTTCATGTAAACTGAATAACGACACTGGCAGAAGCATGGCGTTCTGCCTGGGTTTTTTCTTCTTCTTTACAAAATGCTTAATTACTCACGACTCACCACTGATTTGAACTACACACCGCATGAGGTGATATTCTGAGTGTGAACCACACTTCTGCATGGCAACGTAGAACAATAGAATGCAAGGTGATATTCTGAGTGTGAACCACACTTCTGCATGGCAACGTAGAACAATAGAATGCAAGGTGATATTCTGAGTGTGAACCACACTTCTGCATGGCAACGTAGAACAATAGAATGCAAGGTGATATTCTGAGTGTGAACCACACTTCTGCATGGCAACGTAGAACAATAGAATGCAAGGTGATATTCTGAGTGTGAACCACACTTCTGCATGGCAACGTAGAACAATAGAATGCAAGACAGCCAGTGTTGTTTCTGTGTGCATGTGTTGTGTGTATGAGGCCAGCCTAACCTGTCCTGGAGTCCCTTTCAGACAAAGACAAACCATATCCCCTTCTCAAGACAGACATCTCGGTGTCCTTTCACTGACACAACTTTTACAATCAATCATATTGTAGTTGTATAGGTGGCTCACTCAAGATCGCTGTCCTGAGCGCCCGCTGGCCTATAGTGGTCCAGGCACATGCCACAGATTAGGCTCTGGCCTGATAGCGTGTTGCGTGTTCGAGTCCCGTTCATGACGACCTTTGCTACATGTCTCTAGTGTTGTCCTTTGGATTTTGTTTGGGGAGGGGGTACCTTATATAATATTAGTATTCCATACAGCTGATGGCTACTTGGATGGTGATGATGAGTTATGGTGAATGGTGAATGGACTGCATTTATATAGCCCAGTCTTTTCTCCAAAGCAATGTACTTCACATTCACCCATTCGCACACCGATGGCGGGGGGAAACCATGCAAATTGCAAGGCACCAACCATCGGGCAACATGAGCGAGTTAGGGGTTATACGTGTCTTGCTCAAGGACACTTCGACTGGGGCCGGGGAGTCAAACACGGGAGCTGAACACTGGTCAGCCAACAGAACCAGTGACCTTCTGATTACCAGGTAGCGTCTCTACCCAACTAAAATCTACTCCTCAATGGCAGACATGATGAGGTTGATCAAAATATCACAGTCAGATATTTATCGATGAATGAAGTTTCACTTGAACTTTTGGCTGGAGTCCAGGCATCAGCGCGTTGCGGGTTCGAGTCCCGATAGCGACGGCCGTTGCTGCGTGTCACTGACTCCCCATCTCTCTCTCCCTAGAGACTATCTAGGGTTAACTGGTACCACTGCTGGTACACAGAGGAGTAGCCCAAAAAAAGACAAAAGTGGAATGAAATATTTATACTACTACAGGTAGTTCTTCTGACCGAGCAATTGGTTAAAATAGGCTCTCCAGCAGTGCTGAAATGGGCATGACAGCACACCTTGCCGCTAATAGAAGATTTGAGATGGGATTAATCACATTAGAAATATCATCAGTGCTGCCGATTAGTGAGTAGACTCACTACTGAGTCTATACCCAGTAGTGGAACAGAAAGGGCAGGTATACACTCCTGTATTTTAACATCAGTTATTATGGTGGTACTTGGAGAGCCAGATCTTTTCTGAGGTGGTACTTCAGTATAAAAAGGTTGGGAACCAATGCGGCATAGACTACTGTCCTCTCTATAATAAAAAGGAATAAAAAGCTCAAAATAAATCTTAAAAAAAAAAAGATGCTTGATGGTGGAAAACCTTCAGTAGTTCAAAGTTCAAATAAAAAAAAATGTTTCCACTATATTACATACAGACAGATTCTCTACATGCCTGGTCAACGATGCTCATTCACTCTAAACACGTCCGAAAGAGTGTGGATTTGGCCACTGTTCCAAAAACATGGTACTAAATATTAAAACCTTTAAGCTTAAACTGACTGACTGCACCATTAAAGTTTTAGAAGGAAAAAAGTAATCTGCACGAAGTGAGCGTCTGTGTGCAACAGAGCAAGCGAGCGAGTGAAGGAGAGAGAGAGAGAGAGATAGAGACAGAAGTCACAGCTGGCTGTGGCGTCGACTCACGCGGCGTCCGACAGTGTAAAGGTCACCGGTCTCTCCCTGGAGGGGGACAGTATACATCAACATCAAAGACACGCTGAAAATTCGTCAGAAGAAAAAAAAAGTTTCTGCGTCAGGAGGACGCTGCAGGGACAGATTAACGAGCGACTGGCTGCTGCTGCTGCAGTAGTTTGTGGACTTTGTGGAGGCATTTAGGCAACAATGGAGAGAATCATACAATATTCAACGAGACACAAGAGGCCAGATGGAAAACCCATGAGTGCCGCTGCATGGCTGACCTAGATTTAGAACATGCCAAACTTTGAAATAAGAAGCCAGAACAGTGAGACTGAAACGGTGACGTCCCACCGCCTGCACTCCCCCCAGGAACACAGACGTCCCATCTCACTCCCCCCAGGAACACAGACGTCCCATCTCACTCCCCCCAGGAACACAGCCGTCCCATCTCACTCCCCCCAGGAACACAGCCGTCCCATCTCACTCCCCCCAGGAACACAGCCGTCCCATCTCACTCCCCCCAGGAACACAGCCGTCCCATCTCACTCCCCCCAGGAACACAGCCGTCCCACCTCACTCCCCCCAGGAACACAGCCGTCCCATCTCACTCCCCCCAGGAACACAGACGTCCCATCTCACTCCCCCCAGGAACACAGCTGTCCCACCGTCCGCACTCCCCCCAGGAACACAGCCGTCCCATCTCACTCCCCCCAGGAACACAGCTGTCCCACCGTCCGCACTCCCCCCAGGAACACAGCTGTCCCATCTCACTCCCCCCAGGAACACAGCTGTCCCATCTCACTCCCCCCAGGAACACAGCTGTCCCATCTCACTCCCCCCAGGAACACAGACGTCCCACCTCACTCCCCCCAGGAACACAGCCGTCCCATCTCACTCCCCCCAGGAACACAGACGTCCCACCTCACTCCCCCCAGGAACACAGACGTCCCATCTCACTCCCCCCAGGAACACAGCCGTCCCATCTCACTCCCCCCAGGAACACAGACGTCCCATCTCACTCCCCCCAGGAACACAGCCGTCCCATCTCACTCCCCCCAGGAACACAGACGTCCCATCTCACTCCCCCCAGGAACACAGACGTCCCACCTCACTCCCCTCAGGAACACAGCTGTCCCACCGTCCGCACTCCCCCCAGGAACACAGCCGTCCCATCTCACTCCCCCCAGGAACACAGCCGTCCCATCTCACTCCCCCCAGGAACACAGACGTCCCATCTCACTCCCCCCAGGAACACAGACGTCCCATCTCACTCCCCCCAGGAACACAGACGTCCCATCTCACTCCCCCCAGGAACACAGATGTCCCATCTCACTCCCCCCAGTTACACAGCCGTCCCATCTCACTCCCCCCAGGAACACAGACGTCCCATCTCACTCCCCCCAGTTACACAGCCGTCCCATCTCACTCCCCCCAGTTACACAGCCGTCCCACCGCCTGCACTCTCCCCAGGAACACAGCCGTCCCATCTCACTCCCCCCAGGAACACAGCCGTCCCATCTCACTCCCCCCAGGAACACAGACGTCCCACCTCACTCCCCCCAGGAACACAGCCGTCCCATCTCACTCCCCCCAGGAACACAGCTGTCCCACTGTCCGCACTCCCCCCAGGAACACAGCCGTCCCATCTCACTCCCCCCAGGAACACAGCCGTCCCATCTCACTCCCCCCAGGAACACAGACGTCCCATCTCACTCCCCCCAGGAACACAGACGTCCCATCTCACTCCCCCCAGGAACACAGACGTCCCATCTCACTCCCCCCAGGAACACAGATGTCCCATCTCACTCCCCCCAGTTACACAGCCGTCCCATCTCACTCCCCCCAGGAACACAGACGTCCCACCTCACTCCCCCCAGGAACACAGACGTCCCATCTCACTCCCCCCAGTTACACAGCCGTCCCATCTCACTCCCCCCAGGAACACAGACGTCCCACCTCACTCCCCCCAGTTACACAGCCGTCCCACCGCCTGCACTCTCCCCAGGAACACAGCCGTCCCATCTCACTCCCCCCAGGAACACAGCCGTCCCATCTCACTCCCCCCAGGAACACAGCCGTCCCACCTCACTCCCCCCAGGAACACAGACGTCCCACCTCACTCCCCCCAGGAACACAGACGTCCCACCTCACTCCCCCCAGGAAGGGAACACGGCGATCTGCCAGCCAGAGACATCTTTGACTGCGCACCGGTCGGAACACAACGACCTCTCGTCGGCCGTTAATTATCTGAGAGGAAATGGACAAAGATAGGCAGGCATCCTCTCCATTCTCCACCCCCCCCCCCCCCCCCCCCGATGCTCCCCTTTGAAGAGCACTGACTTGAAAGGGGCTATTATGTCAAGCAAGCCCCCCCCCCCCCTGGCCATCCTCTCTCTTCCTCACGCTCTGACACACACTATCAATTGCTCCGTCTCTGTCAGAAGGAGGACAGTAGACCGCTGAGCTCACATGCTTTTTATTTTTTACCACCCAACACACACACACACACGCACCCCCCCCCCCCCCATCACACGCAGAGTGGAAGCTCACTCACCATGAAAGCTGTGATTCCGTACAGGCAGACAAGACAGACCTCTCCGGTATAGTGCGGTTTGGGTGGGGGGGGGTGGGCAGGTACGTGCGTGCGTGCGTGTGTGCGTGGCGGTGGTGCGGAGGTTGTTTCCAAGTCTAGCCTATAGCGTCATCATGTTGGCTTCTTCGGCCATGCAGGCTCACTCCTGACGGCGGGGCGTCCGGGGGGTGCTAGAGGAGGTCGAGGGGGACGGCGGTGGTTCGACGCGGCACCATGGTATACCTCCCTCTCTCCTTCTCCTTCTTCCTGACTCCCTGTGTCTCTCTATCGCTCCTCTCCTCCTCCCTCCCTCTCCGCGACGACAACGCTACGACTGAGAGGCTCCGCATCAGCGCAGAGAAGAGTGCAGCGGATCAGATCTCTCCCTGGGATGTGTGTGTGTGTGTGTGTGTGTCTGTGTGCGTGCGCGTGTATGTGTGTGCAGACGCGCCGAGCGCTAGTGTGTCAGCGAATCAGAGGCGCGCGGCCGCCGCGCACTATTAGTCACCATCGCTCGGCACTAGGATGATAATACGGTGCTCTGTCCTGTCCTGTCCGTGCGATGCCAGCCACTCTGAATCAACCCTGGAGAAATGGATCTATGTGCACGGTGGAGCCTCTCAGCCCCGTACGCTCTGTGTGCACAATCTATTCTACTCTCTGTACGTCTGCCTGCGCTCAGAGAACGCCTGCTCTGTCTGGCAGAGTGTCAGATCACGTACGTCTCTCGCTCTCTCTCCCAGTCCACTTATTTTCTCCCCCCCCCCCCCCCCCTTTATTACGACGTGGCTCTGCAGGAGAGGGGCGGTCTGTCTGTGTGTGCGCGCACGTGTGTGTGTGTGTGGTACCAGAGCTAATCTTACTGGTCTGGGCATAGTCGTTTTTTTCCACGTTTTAGACATTTAAAATATATAACGGAGGGAAGACAAAGGGGGGGCTCAGTTCAGGCTGAAAACTTGACCAGATTTGGAATGATATTATTATGTCACATGTACGACGTCATATACATGACAAGACGTCACAGCATTGGCCATTGGCCACTTGAAGTCCGTCATACATAGTGATGTCACAGGGAGGTCCATGGCAGGCCAGGACAGCCCAGCTGGTCCAATGACTTGGTAGGAAGTATCCAAGTACGTATATGTTTTGAAAGTAAATACAATTTTGAGGTATTTGTACTTTACTTGAATATTTCCAATTTCCAATACTTTTTAATTCTACTCCACTACATCTCAGAGGCACATATGGTACTTTTACACATTTTCTACAGGTTCTTTTAAACATGTTCTAACTAAACACAAAAACATACATTAAAGATGAATAATTAATTCAAAAATGCATACATTTGTTTGCACAGCTGCTGATTCGGTTGCTATTCAAATAAAAGACATAAAATCTAAATAAATGAAAGCCACCCTTTACTCTCATTCTGACTGCATACAGCAGTGGTTCCCAAAGTGGGGTCTGGGGACCCTCAGGGGTCCTTGAGGGAGTTCCAGGGGCTCCCCAGCTAAATGATAGTTTGGAACCAAAAGGACCCTTAATATGGGTCTGTAACGCGGGTTGAGAATCACTGCTAGAGCCGTAAAAAACGTATATATTTTTCACATGGGGGTCCGCGGGCCAATTAGTGTCAATGTGGGGGTCCTTGACATGCCAAACATTGGGAACCACTGGGCTAGCAGGCCCCATATTTAGCATAGCCACAGAATGCTAACAAGCCCTCAAGTCAGCACATATTTCTCAGTAACTGAAGTGCAGACTATCCCTTTAACCTCCTCCTGGAGGCAACGAAGCATGACAGGCAAACACACAATGTTCCCCTGCAGCAGCACGCACACACACACACACACACACACAGACACACACACACACACACACACACACACACACACACTGCAGCAGGACACACACACACACACAGACACACACACACACACACACACACACACACACACACACACACTGCAGCAGGACACACACACACACACACACACACACACACACACACACACACACACACACACACACACACACACACACACACACACACAGCAGGGGACTCAGTGGTTGCCAAGGCGAGACGAACGCCTGTAAGTCTATCCCTGTTAACTGACCCCTGAGGCCAGATATAAGGTTACCACCACAAACCACACGGAGGTGCGACGTGGATCAAGGTGTGTTTCGTGCCTCTCGTCTTCGCATCCGTGGAGTAAGAAAAAAATACAAACATTTTAGCGTACGAGAGGTTGGATTTCTGATCAGTCCAGCAAATTGCAATGGAGAAGGGCTGAGGAAGCCTAATGATAGGCCTTCCAGACCAGTCACGCACGCACGCACGCACGCACAAAAAGGGGAATGTGCGGTGTCGTCCGCCTGCGTGTCATCGACCTCCCCGGGGGTAAACTGTAGTATAATAACAGACTTCTCCGAGCCCTGATTATCACACACCGACGTCTCCATCCTTGAGTTTATACGTTTAGTTCAACCTGCCTTTTGTTAAGAGCCTATAGTCCAACATTTTCCTTTCAACATTCTGAAAAGTACAAGAGGCATCGTCAGTCGATCAGTGAGTCACGGTAAAAATGGTAAATGGTGCATTTATATAGCGCCGGCTTTATCCAAGGTGCTTTACAGAGATTGTGCATTACATTCACACATTCACACACACATTCACACACCGATGGCCGCGGAAACTATGCAAGGCACCAACCAGCACATCAGGAGCAATTAGGGGTTCAGAGTCTTGCTCAAGGACACTTCGACACTAACTCTGGGGGAGCCTGGGTTCGAACTGGCAACCGATCATTAATTAACTCAGGAAATCTGACTCGACACAAAAAGCCCAGTTATTTGGACCTTTGCCGGTAAGTGTCCATATTGGACCTCCTCCTGTGTGATTCTGAGACTACACCCCTCCCTCATCCTAGCCTCACCGGCTGGTTGACAAGTAGTATCCAGTTCACTATGTTCAGCCATATGAGTTCGTAGGATTCTTCTGAAGATTTGGAAAACTACATATTTTTGGAAACCTTATAGCCTAACAAATCAGAAAATGTACCGTCTGAAGGCAATTATGTGCAATATCTCCCCTAGCCAAGTAGGGATTCCATGAATCCTGTGCAGAAGAAACCCGGGTTTACTTAAAATCCCGGCCTTCGCGGGTAATACAATGAAATTTACAAAGTGCTGTTTTAAATCATAAGAGTGTACAAATTATAACCAAATGGACCCATAATAAGGCTCCATTTGTACACTCTTCAGTGAATGAACACTGCGCATTTGACTGTGTGTGTTTGTTGTTTTGAGGCCAAGAAAGAAGACAGGTGTTTCTTTGATCTTGGCCCTCATGTGCAGCTGCTGGACGAGGCTTTGATTGCCATTCAAAACGTTATATTGTGTACACAACACACACACACCGTCCGCCACGCGCACCCACCCGCACACACGCTCACACACGTTGTACGAGTACCAGGGAACGCCACGGGCGGGGGCTTTATCTTTGTTCCAAACAAAAGTGGCTCCTATATGGAACGCCTACACGTGTCCCGTTTCACTCCCGAACGCTATACGCTTTCTCAAGAAGAATAGAAAGAGTGCTGGAAGAAAAACACTGTTGTGGTTTTCGTTTCAAGTGTTAACTGGCCGTATAAACACGCCCTAAACACACCTTATAGCTATTAGCTATAGCTAGCTTTTCTCTCTTTCCAAGACGTGTTACATGAAGGACATGAGCCAGATAGTATCTGTGCCCTACAGAAGAGAAGAGATGGGATATAACAGCCGTTCTCCTTTACGGGAGCTATATGCAATTAACCCATTTAGACGATTCTACAAATGCCTGACAGTTTTCTGAAAAACCTCATGTTTCTATGTCAGTCGTTCTCAAACATTTTCATGTCAAGGACCGCCAAGATTATATGTAATTGCCTGCCGACCCCCATCTGAAAATACAGCATGTTGTTCCAGGGACCCGCCAGACGCAAAGATTTGAGTTAAAAACGTGTGCTCTGAAAGAATATATATATTCAAAGATTTGCACTACATTTTCACGATTTTTCTAAAATAGCAGACCTACAAGCTCGTAGCGTGGCACTCAGAGCCATGCTATGAGCTTGTAGATCTGCTATTTTTCAATAGCTAAAGTATAACATAATGCTTAAAACACCAAAAGGGGTTCTGGTTCAGAATGGGATAAAGCACATGTCAGCAGATAGTATCTGTGCCCTATACAGAAGAGATGGGTTATAATGGGCGCTACATATAGCATGGTGCAATTAAAGAGATATAGCTCAGCTAAAAGCTAAAAGCCCACGCTAAAAGCTTGTATCACATCAATAGCTGGTCGCACTCAGTCGCATGACCTTTGAACCACTGCTGTTTCAGCAGACAGAACCAAATCTACGCAAGTGGTAATATACTGTATATACCTTACAAAGCACAGTATTTATTATTATCATTATAAAAAATAAAAAAAATCTTCATTATATTTTTCAACAGATTTTTTTATGTAGCATTATTGTTTCAAAATCACTGTTTGCACTATGCTAGGTTATTGGACAGACATGAGCTGATGGATACGTTCGCCCAGAGCATCCAATTTGTAATTTGTGAATAAAATCTTCATTGCAACTTGGTGGTCCAAGTGGTTCAAAGAGGCACAACGAAAGGCGATGGAGATTCTTCATGATGAATCAATCAATGTCTAGTGTACCTCAGTGTAATTGAGATGGCTGTGATGCGTGTTAGGCCAGCTGTACGTCGCATGCCTGACATGCAGGGTCACAGGATCTGTGCTGCATGCAAACTGATGCCAGCTTGTTGCATTAACCAAACCCTATGTATTTGTTGACCCGAGTAACCCAGTTCCTATACATTGTCTCCCCTCTACACCTGAAAATAGCCGATCTACAAGCTCAATAATCTTGTATTTTCGCAGAAAAGAAGGATACTACTGTAGGGTCACATAATAGGCATCTACCAAGTGTGGATTATACAACAGCAACGCTTCAGTTGAGATAGTACAACCTTAACCCATTTTGGGCGGTAACCCCTTTTGGTGTTTTATGTTATAATTTAGCTATTGAAAAATAGCAGATCTACAAGCTCATAGCGCGCCACCGAGTGGCGCGCTACGAGCTTGTAGGTCTGCTATTTTTGAAAAAAATCGTGAAAATGTGGCGCAAATCCTGACAGAAAACTGTCAGGATTTTGAAGACATTTTATAAATTTCGATGTCAGACCCAACTGTGTTGTCTTGATATCCTCTGATTGCATAATTATCTCCTGCCGATTACACAGAAGATCAGACTGGGTGACGATGGTCGATATCTTGTGATAAAAGATGCTCAGTCACAACACCATTGCACAACACAGACCCCAGCTGACAATCAGCTGATGGAAATGTTCTGCAGCGTATGTTTGAGAGAGAATAATAATATTATGGCCTACTACGCCTCCTCGTAAAAAGGTAATTGACTCCGTTATGAATGCAGCTATTTTAAGGTCCCTTTAACCTCTTTGTGGCGCAGACGTCGTCTGCCTGGCTCAGCGACAGGTCTGCTCATGCGGGCGGGCGCGTAGCGTACAATAAAAACTCAACACAATCCATGTCTAGTCAGCCGCGGGGGTGTGTGTGCACGAAACCAGCACGTGCGCAACAATTTCACGTGACCGCACCCACATACACCCTCTACTTCTACCTCTCGTTACAAATGAATTACTAGGCACATCAGTCGTCTGAAAGGACCTGTCCTTTAGTTCTTGAACGCACCCTGCATTGGGCGGGTTTTTACAAAAGAGTTTTGTTTGCAACATAACATTGACATTAAACGTGACCATCCTTTGCCGTAAGTCTCTTGCAGACACGCACGCACATGTACGTGCACACGCACACACACACACACACACACACACACGCGCGAGCGCACTCTCTGCCTCAGAGTATCTTGCTCTGTCTCTCTGTGTGCCGTCCTAATAGTTTAGCCGCTAAGTGCGAGTGAAATGCTCTCCCCTTACAACGTGTCCTGCCACCGTTTCAACGTACTTAATTGGGCGACGACAACAACGCACACCCTTTTGACAGCTTGGTGTTGAAGAGAGACCCGACATCAAGAGCAGGATGTTGTCTGCATCTCTCTGTCCCTCGGTCTGTATCTGGGCCAATCACAGATAAACTACACCCCAAAGCACACAGCTTAGCCAATCACAGCTCTCCTCAAGCTGCTACATGCATTCAGCGAACCAATCACAAGGCCACTCTCCAGTGGCGTGCACAGATAGGGGGTGCTAGAGCACCACCTGCCCTTGCCCTCTGGACAGCAATGTGCCCTTTTGATACCGATACTGTATAGTGTACTGTACAGTATGTGGACCATGGTGACATTGATCAATTCTTGATAAAAAAAAAAGCTTCTAATATATTATTTATGCCCCAAAATCTATAAATCTCACACTATTAATAAGGCAACCGGCCGCTTCCACCCTCTAAATGTCTGTGCACGCCACAGCCACGCTCTGAACACCTAGTCATTTGCTATCCATCTGCTACACATACACCATCATTAGCCCCTCCAACACCTAGCTTTTCACTGTGACGTCATGTAGCAGCCAAGTCTATGGGTTTTTTAATGTTTGCTTTTAAGCATTCCCCCTGTGACGTCATGAGGCAACCAAGTCTATGGACTTTGTGTGAGCCCCCCGAAGGTGCCCCTCACTTCACACAGATTTTTTGTCCGTACTGTCTTATTTGAGAGAATACCTTTAGTATTTGCCTCTATATGAAAGAGGAGAGATATATTATGGCACTGCAGAATCACAGGGGGAGAAGGCTCTGACAGCACTGATCCTGTGGGGGCTAAACAGCTACATCATCTGAGGTCAGAACAACAGCAGCATGTTAATAAACTAAAGTCTCCCTCTCTACCTTCTGAATTCTCTTGGGGTCCTTGACGGGCCCTTGACGGGGCGGGACTTTGCCAAAGAGCTTCCAGCCCGGGTCCCTCTGCTCCACTGGCCCACTGTCCTTCACCTTCTTAGCAAACAGGTTCCTGAGAGAGAGAGAGAAAGGAGAAGAAAGAGACAGAAATAAGGACATAATAATAATCGGAAACCAAAAGTAGGACACGTTTTGTTACTGTGGTTGCCTTCTCTGGGTCACTGCCCCCCCCCCCCCCCAGACAGAGCTGTCACAATAGCGTGTGTCTCTCTTGCTACCAGTGTGCACTGGCAAGATACGTGCACTAGAGACTGGATTTATAGGAACAAAGCCCTGATCCTGCAGGCTGAGACCACCCAGTCTGTGCAGTGAGGCCAGGCTGACACCATGTGAGAGAGAGGGGGATCAGGAAGGACCAATTACACATGTGTGTGTGTGTGTGTGTGTGTGTGTGTGTGTGTGTGTGTGTGTGTGTGTGTGTGTTTATTTATTTGGTATGGACATCATCACAATCACATTGCACAATAGTATATATATGCATTGCTTACAGTGTATTAGCACAAGTGCTAGTTTTCAATACCTGACTTTTCTAAAAAAAAGTAAAAACCCAATCAAGTACAAAAAAGGAATATAGTATAGTACTATCTTACATCAAAATCATGCCCATTGCATTACATTAAGTGGACATAATCATTCAGGTAACCAGTCAGAAACTGTGAGCACAGTTGATTTGATTTCAGTCCTCTGTAAAAAAACACCATTACCATCCGTCTCTAGTTTTAATACAACAAATACATACAGGTCACAGCTAAGATTTGGGTCACAGAGAGACCCCTTACTAAGGGACAGGACAAAATGCTTCATAAAAACAATGTTGGTGTATACGAGACTCATTCTGCCATTTCACAGCCACAGTACGGCAGTGAATCTTTGCCATGTTTAGGGGCAGTGATGTAAATAGCTTTTCAATGTAATGAGTCCTGGGATGCAGGGATGGCCTTTTAGATGAGTCCCAGGGACACATGAGTCCCACTTCAACGACATTGATTAGGAGTCATATTTTGCCATTTTTACAAATTGCATTTAACTCACATTTCATGGTTAATGGTTATAATGTGGTTATATTCATATAGAACACAGACGAAGAAATGATTATTATAACTAAAGCTAGCGAAATAAACTAGAATAAAAAAAACAGTACAGTAGTACAGTAGTGCATCCCGTGGATGCAGAGGTCGTTGTTTCATTGCGCCCCTTAACTATAAACTGCGTTTTGGGATGCAAAATGCACCCTATACATAACTGTGTGTAGTAGTCCATTCCCACGGACTACATTACTGTTTAAGCCATTTTGAGCGGGGTTACATACATTGTTATAATTTAGCTATTGAAAAATAGCAGATCTACAACTTGTAGGTCTGCTATTTTTGAATTTTTTTTTAAAAATGTGCCTCAAATCTTTTAGAAAATTGTCATGATTTAGAAACCTTTTTTTTCTCCCTGCGACGTCAGGCCTGAATGGGTTAAGCCATCGTTTGCCAAGGCCCAATCGGATCAATATGGTTATACAATTGATCCCCTCCTGCGTAACCTTGAGTTGTCAATGATGTCACGCTAATTAGGTACCGCTCCACCAATTAGCTAATGCTTTTTGTCCACCGATTAAAAAAAAAGGAGTAGGAGCGGTTTGCCTTTTGTCCCGTTGTCCCAGCTACGTATGCAGTGTGATGGACAGCCTCATTAAGTGCTACAATGAATGTCCCGACCAAGGAACAACTGCTTAAAAAACAAAAAGGTAAACCACTTCAAGGTTTAGGTGCACCAGTTGTCATTCAGGCCCATTCAGCCTTATACAGCTGGAACCAATTTCCATTTCAAGGTGTGATGTGAGCACAACAACACTACTTAATCAATCACCAACATCATACTCCACACGTACAGGAAAAGCATTATATACACACCACAAAGGAAATAACGTACATTACACAATAAAAACAGGGCGGGTCTGACTCTGAGGCAGGCATTGTGTGACTACTAGGCTACTGGAGTTTACAGTGTGCACAACCAAATGTAAATGCAGCCATGTTTGGGGAAATAAAATAGACTGTGGATAGCTAAGAGTTGTCTTTTGTATTGTTGTTGTTTGTCTTAATGGATATAACCGTATATAACAATTTAGTGTGACTAATCTTCAGTACTAGAACAATATTAAAAATCACACCTGTGTGAACTGAGAAGTGCAGGCTTCGTGCGTGTGTGTGTGCGTACATGTGTGCGTGCGTGCGTGTGTGGCTACTCAACAGCCACACTTTAGGTCACCCAGTTACCGATATAAAAAATCACACCCGTGTGAACTGAGCAGTGCAGGCTGCGTGTGTGTGTGTGTGTGTGTGTGTGTGTGTGTTTGCATGCGTGTGCGTGCGTACATGCGTGCGTGCGGCTGCTCAACAGTCACACTTTAGGCATTTGCTCGGAGTATAATGCGGTTCTTTGATACGCATTACGATTCGAATGAGCCTTCACACCTGCACTTTCTGAAAATGCGTAGCAGAATTCGTTTTAATCGCAGCAAAGCTCTCTGGTATGAATGTGACCTTAGCCTGGGGTCCACCTATGCTTTCTATGGCATAGGCAGCTCCCGGCAGGATCCGTCTGGAGAATCTAGACGCAGCTGCGCGACATGAGACTAATTAATTAGAGCGACAGAGAGAGAGAGGAGTGTGTGTGTGTGAGTCAATTTAACAAATGTGCAGACGATCAGAAATCAGCAGAACCGCCACAAAAGTCCTCAATACAATTTTGACTTTTGACCAAATAAATGAATGCAAGTGCAACTAGATAAAGTGCCAATTGGCACAGGTCTCCACCAGGATTCTTCCTCAGCCTAGTGGGAATATGCGTGCACAGTTTCATCGCAATCGGACGCTGCGTTGAGGAGTTGTGGCCATTTGCTACTCCTGAAAACTGTAGGAGCCAATCGTGGCCAATCAGGATGGAATATGAGAAATCAAACAAACCTGTCTTGATCACATGACTATGGAGATCATGTGTACCGATTTGCGTGAAATTTTGATAAAATGTGAAGGAGTAATAATAGAAAATGTGTTTTACATATGTCGGCCTCCTGGCGCTATAAAGAGCAGATGTGAAAAATTCCAGGCAAAGGTTTTTCCTTGGCCTCTAGGGAGTTGGAATACAAAGTTATCCACAGATCTGTGCAGTTAGAGGTAAAAACACTTTTGGGCCAGTTATAGCGCCACCTTGAGGCTGAGTTGAAATTGTTCATGTGGCATTTCGTCCTCGGCCTAGTGGGAATGTGGGTGCACAATTTCAGGGAAATCACGCGATGTGTTCATGATTTGCAGCATTTTGTTTGAAACTGAGCACTCCTGTGAATTTTGGAAGCCAATCTTAACCAATCAGGATGGAGTCTGAGAAATCTGAAAGACCGGTTTGGTTGAATGGCTCTAGAGAGACTGTGTACCAATTTGCGTGATGTTTGGACAAAATCTGTAGGTGTACTGTGCAAAAACTTGTTTTGCACAAAGCGGCCTCCTGGTGGCGCTATAACAGGCCGTTCTGGAAAGTTTGGGGCAGAGGTTCATGGTTGGCATCCAGGGAGTGTGTGTGCAAAATTTGGCATCGACCGGGTTAACGGTGGCCGAGATTAGCTGCTCACGGACGGACGGACGGACACACGGACACACGGACGGACGGACACACGGACGGACGGACACACGGACGGACGGAGTGCAAAACATACTCTCCCCCATGCCTTCGGCTGGTGGAGACAATTAATTGTTATTGTGTTGTATAACTTGGATGAATTCCTGTTCTTTTATAATTCCTGTTCTTTTATGATGAATTCCTGTTCTGTTCTTTGTCTATATAGAAGTGTCTATTTGTACGTCTCTAAATGTTTTGATGAATTGAACATGGTGGACCCTCTTGTAAACAAGTTTAATGCTTAATTGGGTCGTCCACTCACAGTTAACAGTCTTTGTATTGAGTTTGTGCTTGAAATGTACTGTAATTCTGCAAACGTAATAAATACTTCAATCAATCAATCAAAAAACCTATCTCAACTTGCAAGCTATACATCTTTGCATGTTCATTTTCATAAAATAAAATGAATGGAATCCCTTGAACTACAGCATGCTTTGGGAAATTGTCGGCAGGAATGTAAAGTATCTTCTGAGTCACAGTCAAAATAAATATGTTGTGAGTCCAGGAGGGGTCC
Source organism: Protomyctophum parallelum (assembly GCF_964188405.1). Taxonomy (NCBI): domain Eukaryota; kingdom Metazoa; phylum Chordata; class Actinopteri; order Myctophiformes; family Myctophidae; genus Protomyctophum; species Protomyctophum parallelum. Next base: position 25,159,101 of record NC_139716.1, on the reverse strand, counting down.
AGGAGGGGTATCGATTTGAACAAAACTACATGGAAATCCAATTCCAAACCAAAATCCATGTTCATAAATATCATGCCAGGATATCCAGATCAGGCCTATATAAATAGACTCTGGCCTAAAAGCCTATTAGGTAACAACGACAAGGGTAAAGGCAGGAGTGTGGATGGCGTTCAATTGAGGCAATCACACATGGATTCGTTTCCTTGGTGAAGCCATTGGTCAAACTCACAGCTGATGCAGGGACTGTGATTCTTATCTGAAGCTTGTCTTTCATCCTTTAACCCATTCTGACCTGAGATCAGATTCTCTTTGATTTTTCAAAAATAGCAGACCTACAAGCTCGGCCTATGAGCTTGTAGATCTGCTATTTTTAAATAGCTAAAGCACGACATGATGCTAACACCAAAATGGGTTCCCGCCTAAAATGGGTCAGCAACAATTGAATGTGGTATTCAATTGTATTGCTGGAGCCTACAGTACAGCAACATGAGGTTATGAGCCTACAGTACAGGGGGATGGAGCTTGTTAATTTTTATTGATAATGATCACCTTATCGGGTCAGCAACATATTCTTTAGTTTTGGGTCTGAGAGGTGTCATCACATGGTGGTCGTGACTCTCTAATGCCGAATAAATAATGGGCCTCGTTATGAAAAGGGTTGAAAACCACTGCAGTAGATCATTTGATGGCACACGTCGTCCCCACATTTAAGCAGATCGCATGGAGGCACGTTGCCCCGTATTCGTACAGATTGTATGGTACCGTGTAGCACACAATGTTCATACAGATTAGATGGTGGCACAATTTGTCGCCCCCATGTTGAATCAGATACCTGCATATTTTTCACTCGCCCTAACTGTTAACAGATTGCTCAGAGTGAGCGAAAGGCTGAAAGGGATTCCTTGCTGGTGACTTCGCTCATTTATGGAAGAAAAAGGGTATGTGCACAGCCACGTGCACACACACACACACACACACACACACACACACACACGCTCGCGCACACACTGCAAGAAACGTCTAAAGAATGTCACGTTCAGTCAGTGTTCAAATACATGCTATCTAATCTGAATCAATGGTACACAGTGTGGTACAGTAGTTTTCAGGAGTTCAAAAGTTTTCAGGAGTTAGTTCAAAAGTTACATTGGTGAGCAGAGAGCAGCCATGTTCTGCACTATTAGGGACTAGAGAGAAGAAATGCTATATTTCTAGGTGGGAGCACCGAGAGCAAACGTCATCATCAATCACGTCTGCTTGAAAACAAGCAGAAGCACAGTCTGGATAAAAGGAAAAAAAAAGAATTGGTTTGTGGTGGGTGGGTGCAGGTGGGTCGGTGGCTAATTTTGCAAACAACAGCTATACAATCTCATTAGCAGCCATAAAATCTCATTAGAAAAGGCTTAACACTATCAGGTCCTGCCAGAGTCCATGTCTATATTGCAAGTGTACAGGGAGGGTCCGCCTGTGGGTCAGCCTGTGCGGAGGTGAGGGGAACGAGGCCTAATGTAATACTCGACTAGAACATGTCAAAACGAGAGATGAGGCCTGTTGGAACAGAAACCCAGCTCAGAGGTTAACGAAGTGACGGGAATGACGCAAACGGATTAATGTGGTAATCTATTGTAGGTCAAGGTCAGTCCACACACCAATGCAAGTCCTTGCAACAGCAACAACTCCTTGCAGCCACTATCCCCAACTGCAACTGGCCAGTCCACACATCGCTGCAACTGTCTCTAAGGTGGTTTTGTTGCAAGGAGTTGCATTACAATTTAGGCCTTTTAGCAGACGCCTTTAATCCAGAGCAAATAACCTAACAGTGGAATATCTATATAACAATGCATATACACTATAGAGTGCTATGTCTACATAAAATGCTATCTAAGTTACATAAGTTGTGCCTTTGCATCCGCCTGTAAGGTCGTCGAGGCTAGGACAAGTGCTACGGTAAGTGTCAGTGCCTTCTCTGGCCAGTCCACTACGGCATTGCAGTGGACTGGCCAGAGAAGACATGAACAGACAATGTGGGAGGCCACAAGCATCTCTCCATCACTTCTCTTCGAGGCTATAATATAAGGGCAGGAGAGGAGGGACTAATGTTAGCTTGAGCAGCACTTTAACTAAGACTGCAAAAGAGTCGTAATTATAATGGCTGAACATTTAACCTGATTTGAGTCAGCACTGTGTGTGTGTGTGTGTGTGTGTGTGTGTGTGTGTGTGTGTGTGTGTGTGTGTGTGTGTGTGTGTGTGTGTGTGTGTGTGTGTGTGTGCGTGCATGCGTGCATCTGTAAGACAACGTGCTGTGCTTTATATGCGATAAAACTAGAGTAAAAACAAATAATACCTAATCAAAATGACTAACACCGGCAGTCAAAAAATAAAAGCATAAGGCTTCCTCGACCCTTGTGAGTGACACGTGACGAGAATGTGATGAAGGCAATTAAAATGTTATTATATATATGAGAGCAGTGGAGAGAAAAAATAACTATAGATTTGAAAACAGGAGAGTTAAAGTGTAACCTCAGGGCTTGCCCCCTTGTTAAACTGTGTGTAGGCAGCGCTGAACGGCAGTAACCCTATGAGCCGTCATAAAAGGAATGCCACACAGAGGAAATATAGAGGACATTGCTCACTCACTGCTGAGTGGAAACTTGAGTAAAAGGACTAAAGGTTTTGACACGGCAGATTAGACCAGAAGCCTGAGATTACTGAACTACTTGTTCCTTTTCACATTCACACAGCCAGGCGTCCATATATTTTGGACATGTTTATTATATTTGAAAAAAAGGATTTTCGCTATTCATCGTATAACAAAGAACGTTTGAGACTTTGAGGATGTGATAAAACACATTCTTAGTGTGTTTGTTGAACGGGCATGGTGATGACCACAACAGTACTCCAATGGAAGGTTTACAACTTTCACAGGACCAACAAAAGTACATTTGTGCAATTGTTTACTATAAAGTGCACTATAAAGTGCAAGTGCACTATAAAGCCCTGTAAAAGTAAGCTTTGCTCAACATAACGGGCATGCGATGCAAGTCCCCAGGATGCTCACAGTCAACACTTTGCATACTCTGAAACATCAACTTACAGCCATTTGACTTTGTTAGTCATCTATTTGAAGTCAACTCTGAACACGTGCAACAGCGTTTGGAAACACTGAATTAGCCCCCTAGACATATAGACTTTAGTCCTTTCTCGAGGGAGTGCCAAGGGTGTTTTGTTCGAAAACAGTGAGCAACCGTTCTCTGAGAGCTCTTGAGTCTTAAACAGGACACTGGGGCAGCAGCAACTGAAGTGACCTTTCATTTTAGAGACGTTATCGGTCCAGCAGTATGCAAGATTAGCTCCGGACACACACATTAAAAAAGGCCACTTGGTCTATGTGATTTGTGTTTGACCCTGAACCACCCAGTTCTATGTACTGTGTTAGGGATGTGTGTACAACGTTTGTGTGTTTCAGTCTTTAGCCCAGTGGTTCCCAAACCTTTTCATGTCAAGGACCCCCAAATTGACACTATTTTAGCCCCCATTTGAATAGATCTCTGAGACCTCAATTTATATTGTAAAATCAATGTTAATTTAACTCTGAGAGTGTACAAATGTTAGGGTCCATTTGTACACTCTCAGAGACAGAGTTACAGACCCATAAGGGTCTCCATTTAATTCCAAACTATCATTTAGCTGGGGAACCCCTGCCCTGGAACTCCCTCAAGGACCCCTGGGGGTCCCCGGACCCCCACTTTGAGAACCACTGCTTTAGGCACGTCCAGCAGCAGAGTGAGTGCACACAGATCCCCTGTTGTAAAAGACACCAGAGGACAGAGACGGGATCATTCATCAGTGTTTAGGAGCCGAGGTACAGCTGCTTGTATCCTGCCCAGGCTGCCAAGCTGTCTTCTATCACCACAAGGTACAGCTGCTATGTAGTCTTCTGATCTAGCTAGAAGACTGCACCGCAACAATGCAACTACCACAACGAGGATGCACTGCCACAAGCCTTCCATGAAACAATGGCGATTAGTTCTGGCACACAATCAAATACTGTACACTACAGTACATCTATCCATAGTTCCATATCTCTAATATCATCATACATCCACGTAACGTACGCGTTCGTAGGAACTGAAAACGTCAGTGATATATAGAGCATAACCTTCACAGGCACGAATACATTTTCAAGCAGCTGGTTAAATCAATCCCTCTGCCAGAGCATACCTGTCAATATAGAGGAGTAGTGAAGGGGCCGCCATCCTTTATTGTCTCAAACTAATCCACAAAAAAATCCAAGTCCTCCAGCATAAAGGGAGAAAAACAGAGGATCCAAGGAAGGGAGATCAGATCCAAGGGAGAATAACTCGCTCTCTGTGTGTGTGGGGGGGGGGGGGGGACAAACTCCTGATGAAGTCAAACCTGTCTCAACTCAATCTGAAAAGACTCAACCCCAAACTCCACGCCCCCCACCCCCCATCTACCCCGTAGCGGTAGCACGGAGGCCAGCCTGGAAAAGTATAGGACTTTCGGGAGGCACACAAATACACACACACACACACACACACACACTCTCCCAGTCAAACAGTTCACAGCTCAGAGCAAACTGTGTGTTGTGTGAGAGACTGTCAACCGCAGACAGCTACTTGGCCTGCCCGCCTCCCGGGTGAAGGAAGGGTGGGAGGTTCATCTGAGCGAACGGGAGGGACAGAGTGTGTGTGTGTGTGTGTGTGAGCAAGGGCAGAGGGAGGAGGAGGAGGAGGAGGAGGAGGAGGAGGAGGAGGAGGAGGAGGAGGAGGAGGAGGAGGAGGAAGAGCGGACGGGACGGGGGAGAAACAATGGTGAAGGGAGGGTGGGCTTTAAGGGAGGGCACGGTAACACAGTGTTCTGGGACTGGGAAAACCTTGAATGAAACCTTGAACCTCTTGGGAATTATATAAACACACACACACTTGAATCTCTGAATCGTATAGACGGACACACGTACGCGTCCTAAAAACAACACAGCAAGGATCGGGTTACAGGTTGTGAGCGTAGGGGATTTTCACCCGGGCGCCTGGTCAAACAAGGGACGGACGGACAGAGCAGCACTAACGCACCCCCCACCACCACCTCCACTTCCAGCCCCTGTGAGCTGACGAGAGGGAGGAAGGAAGAGGAAAGAGGAATTGCAACAAGCGAAGAGGAAGTGAAGAAATCGCAGAGAGTTCTCTGTCGGTCACATAATTTCTGTCCTGTAATAACCAATTTCTGGGTAAATATATTTAATTGGTTCTCCAGACAACTGGATATTCAGCTAGATTCTAGATTGCTGTTTAGCAATATTTGGTTGCTCTGATGAGACAAGGGCCCTTCCTTCACACCAGAGACGGATACCAGAGAACTCGCCAGTTTACAGACTCGCCGCAGTTTAGTGCATTTTAGTTTTACTTCACCTTCATTTAAATTGCATTGAATTGAGAGAGAGAGAGAGAGAGAGAGAGAGGATAGTCGTTTAGAGTTTACACTAGATGAAGTAGGAATTCTAAAGTTTAAACACCAAAGTACCGAAACAATGTAATTAATTAGTAAACAATATCCTGAATTGGTAGGCCTACTATCATTGGTATTCACATACTCAACTTTTTATCATTGAATAGCTGCCCATTTAATTGCACAAAATAATTTGATCACTTTGGAAATGAACTATAACATCTGTGGGGTTGACATACTACACTGATGAAGACAGCATGTTAGCATAACGATGAAGTCACTGATGAAGAATTTTCACTGCGGCGAGTTTGTAAACTGGCGAGGTCTCCGGAAACCCCAAAAGACAGATCCTTAAGGCAGGAACTGTTGCTCCAACTTCTCCATGTTTCATCCAAGAGATGGCTCAACGAGATGCTCCCCTTTGCTAATCTGGAACAAATTTGTCATGACGGACAAAATACACAAGCTAAGTTCCAAAAAATGTGGATGCCATTCCTTGCAGTACTTGACAATAGTTGAGTATACAGTATGTTCTGTATATCTGGCCACTGGCAGAACAACCTGGTACCGGGCCGGGGGGTGACCGCACGATCTGGCCCCGCCAAACCTGACTCCCAAAGTCCACCCCCCCCCCCCCCCCCCCTTATATCGACGGAGACGCTTGACGTCACGTAACATCACTTTAAAACAAACATATCCCAGCAACTGCAGATGCTCTCTCAACTTCATTAAGGTGTCAGACAAGATAATACAAATCGTAGTTCACGTCTTTGTATGCTTGCTGCATGTGTGCAAGCACCAGATACAGTCCACTTCTGAACTACAAATAATGTTCTCATATGGCACGTCGGCCAAGTACATCCTTGCAGGCAGTGACAGTGAGTAAAAGTACTGTACTGTAGCCTGCCTGCCTGCCTACCTGTTCATGTTTTGGGCAGCTGCTGCTGATGATTTTACCAGCGCCAGCGTGATACCTTTACAATGAATGAATTACTCACCTAATGCTGGCTTCCGCCGGCCGCCGCAGTAGACTGAGTAGAGGATCCAATTCCACCATGTTTAACGTATATTCCGTATATTATACATTGTTTAATTCAAAGATGTGCAGCATCATGGCTTTCATATAGTAAATATAATCCACCACCACCACCACTTCTAATCAATGTTTACAGTCTGTGAGTCCCTCCCTCGCGACAACTGTCTGTCATGGAAGGAAGCTACAACCGAAACAGACTTCCTCTTCAAAATGAGAGATATACTAAAAAGATTGCACAGCTAGAAGCAAAATAAAAATTAGTTGGCCGGGACGGGTCCGAGGGCTGGCTGTGCAAAAAAATAAGTGCAGTGAGCTTGAAATAGCTCTGGTAAAACTTTGGCATTGCGTCGAGTATAGGCAGCTGACCCCATCTAAAAGGTCATTATGGGTCACCCACCTGAAATTAAAAAAATCTACAAGGAGCGATTCTCAAGGACTGAATTATATGTAAATGCCAATGCGGTCCCACTTGATTGAAACACATATGCAGTGGTGCTCAATCCTTCAAGGATATGTATTTGGCCCGCGGAATATTAGGCAACTACTTGATTACTGGAGAGGATATTTTTTAAATAATACCGTCTGTAAAAAAGGTGATTTAGCAAATATAGAGAGATCAGTTACTTGGATATTGCTCAAGGCAGTGACTCAAACCACATAGTTGTTTAGCAAAGGGAACTGAAGCGTGTTTCCTCATACTTTTCAGCTGTAACCCAGAGACCATTTAACCACATTACTATCCCTATTCAACGTCCACATTCTGGGGATTTTTTTTAACCTCCCGATTAAGTGGCTCTCAAAGTGGGGTCCAGGGGCTCTCTGGGTTCCGGGACCTTTACAGGCCTGTAATTCTGAGAGTGTACACATGGAACCAAAGTGACTCTTAAGTTACGCTTCCATTTCATTCCATCCTCTATATACAAGCCCATGTACAAGCTCAAAACGTGATACTTTGTGAGCTTGTAGGTCTGCTATTTTTGAAAAAAATCGAAGAACGACTGACATTTTTAGAATCTGATCTCAGATCAGAATGGGTTCGTCAGACCAGCGTGTGTCCAGTGGAAACCTCGTATGAATCTGATCTCAGGTCAGAATGGGTTAACACTGTCAAAACTTTAATGACCTTTTTTTATTTTATTCAGACAGCCAGTAATGGGTAGAGCGCTCTAAAAAAATATCTAGGGGCCGCAATCTGCATTCAAAGATTTTTCTAGAAGCTTTGTCATTGGTAAAAAGTAAAAAGTAAAAAAAAACCTCGGTCGCAATGACTAACCAATCAGGAAGTGGACAGTCAAATCGACCAATGACAAAGCTTCTAGGAAAATATTTGAATGCAGATTGCGGCCCGTAGATGTGTCACAGAGACACATTTTTGGGGGAGCGTTCTACCCATTGCTAGCTGTCTGAATACCAATAAATAAAAAAATAAGTCATTACATTTTTGACATATTATTGCTCATAGCAGCTTCAACAGGAATAAACGAACATGCCCAGACTCATGTACGGGGAAGTGTTTTTCCTAATGGAATTCCCTTGTTGCCTCCTCAACTAAGTGTCCTGGGACAGCACTTACCAACAGGCACAGCGCACAGCGCAGGCGTCTGTCTCAATGCCACTTCTGCACTCAATGCTCATGCCTGAGGCGCTGTAATGTTGTTGTACACACACGACAGATGTAGTGTACTTTATAGCATTGGTTCCCAACCTTTTTTATACAGTAAGTACCACTTAAGAAAATATTTGGCTCTCCATGTACCACCATAATAATAAACTAGAAAAAGTGCCCCTTGGGGCACAGGTCTCCACCAGGGCAGGTCAGGTTGTGGCCTCCTGGTGGCGCTATAATAGGCCAATGTGAAAAGGGTGCCATTTGTTCTTATGCCTTTGATGATGTAATAGCCAAAAATGTGTTTTACAAAAGTCAGCCTCCTGGTGGCGCTATAACAGGCCGTTCTGCATGGGGAGAGAGTACTGATGATATTTCTAATGTGATTAATCCATTCTCAAATCTACTAACTACTTCTACTAACGGCTAGGTGTGCCGTCATGCCCATTTCAGCACGGCTGGAGAGCCTATTTCAACCAAAGGCTTGGTCAGAAGTACTACCTGTATATAAATATTATTTCATTCCTTTTGTCTTTTTTCTCCTTTTTTGGGCGACTCTTCTGTGTACCACCAGAGGGGGGGCTCAAGTACCACTAGTGCAGGGGTGGGCAACTTGGAGAGGGCCACTATATTGCCACATTGTATATTACGTTACTGTAGCAAAAATAGCCGATCTACAAGCTCAAAATGTGTCGCGGTAGATCGGCTATTTTTGCTATATTTGAATTGAAATCATGAAAAGAATTTGCCTTTTTTTTTTTTTTTTGAATAACCTTTTTGTTTTATTTAAAATGAATTTAGTTATAGTTATGTTAACTTTATTAACTAAATCCAAACACGTTGGAGATACAAAAGCGGGTCATGTTTGCATGTTTGGAATTGTAACAGCTAAAAAACAATAATACATCAGTATTATTCTGATATTAACCAGAGGGCCGCATTAAGTGAAGGTGGCGGCCGCATGTGGCCCCTGGGCCGCTGCCAGTTGCCCATTTATGCACTAGTGAGTGGTACAAGTAGCGGTTGGGAACCTACGAATTATAGTGCCTGTAGCGTGGTCACTGTGCATGTGGTCACTGTGCATGGACATTGCACACAGTGTGATTTGTGGAGCAAAGTTCAGGTGCATTAGGTTCAGGCTGTTTGCATTGGGATCATGCCTCAAGTACGGTCCCTTCACATTCATAATGTGATGTGGGTGTTTGTGTACCCAACGAAACACGTATAGAGAATGATTTACATCACTTGGCTATTGCAGGGTTTTAAAACACTCGTAAGTAAAGTTCTTTCTTGTTCTTTTAAAACCAGCAACCCTTTGAACCTGGTTTTATTAGTCATTTAGCTTTCCTGCCATTGTTTAAAGGGCCAATTAAGGCATAGCAGAGTTGTAGGCTTATAGCCCGCTGAAGCGTTTCTGCTTCAGAGGAGAGTGTTTTTACGCTGACAAATGCTAGTAGGGGTTGTATCCAACTCCAAGGCCAGCCATTTTCTACCTGCTTTACCAGAGGCAGGAAGTGTGTGTGTATACATTTAAACAGCATGACCTTGAGCAAAGTTTGTAATAGCGCAATAAACGTAAACCTGCAACTGTTACCCAAGAAGCACAGTGAAGTAGAGTCCAAACCTTGCTGCACACAAACAAAGGCTAAGTGCAGTGCATGACTGCCTCTCATGGAGGGAGGGTACTCAGGGGAGGGGGGTTGACTACATACTGCACAGTCAGGCCTGGTAGAAGAAAATGAGAAATGACTCACAAGAAGCATTCATGGACACAGTGAATGATCTGCCACTACATAATGAATAGAAGTCATTGTTTTGTGGAGAAGAAAAAAAAAACACTTTCAAAATGCAATTGTAACAACGACTGACTCTCTGCTAATGGATCATGAGAAAGTAAAGTGTGACTGAAACTAAAGTAACTAAACTAAAGTGAAACTCGCCAAATTGCCAATTCTCCTTCCTCCCCGTTCCATCGGCGCGCCAGGTGCCAACCCTCGAGTGCAGTGGGTGAGTTTTAACCTGCCAGGGATTCGTTTTAACCTCGGGGGCCATGGATGAGTTTTAACCCGCATCGCGGGTTAGTTGTAACCGGCAGCGCATGTCTGGAGCCACGGGTGAGTTTTAACCCGCAGCGCGGTTTAGTTAGTAACCTGCAGCGCAAGTCAGGAGCGACGGTGTTGTCGAAGTAATGCCTGTCAGTCTGTTAGGGATGGATGTCTGACTCTAACCAACGTATGCACACGAGTTACGCCACACTGTGCATTTTTGCAAACTGCTCACCAGCTGCATTGGATTGAAAAATGTCCATGCATTTTGTTGCCATTGCCACTGTATTTATCATGTACAGTACACTGCTGCTTTGCAGTGTGAGTAGTGTCTGACTCACACTGCAGTTGATAGAAAATAATACCAGCACTCATGTTATAGCCAATAGACTGACACCACGCTAGACAGGAACGCCCACAAATGTCACATCCGGTTTTAGCCAGGGGTAAGAATTTTATATGGCTGCCAATGCAACTTGGTCCAATCCTTAATCACATACGGACAAACATCTATGCCGATAATATCTAACTTGCGGAGGTAACGTGCCTTGTCCACGGGCAACAGATCTTTCAACGTATGGCATTGCAAATACGTTTGATAATCGCTACTCTGCGCAATATTGTTTTGGAAATGCCGCAAATTGCATTGCAGCGAACGAGAGCAAATCACAACTTCCCCCGGGGGTGGGCGGAGTCACAGCTTGAAGCTCTGAATACGCGCCGTGGTGTCAGTCTATAGGATTCCTGTTTATTTTTCATTTTCCCGCAGGCAGCAGCAAGCAACATACGGATATTTTTCGGCCCAGAGGCCTTCCTCGGCGTAAATCTCGTGATTTACAACTAGTGCTGGTATTATTTCCCATGGACTGTTATCTACCTGAACCGTGCACCCATCACTTTTATTACTTTGAACTACTAAACTACAGCTCTTGCTTCTCCTCCATTCTTCAAGTCACACTGCAGTTGTCCTGCAGGATCTAAGCTTCTTTATGTCAGCTGACTGCTCTCATTTTATATCTGTCTGTTGACAAATTTTATGTACTGCATGTACAGTAGTCTGCTCGTATTACAGCTGCAATAGAGTTTCCACTCTGCGTACGATGGCAGCCCCAAGTGGCAGCAACGGTTAACACCACTGGTCACAAGTTCTCATTTCTTTACACGATTTCGATTGGAAAAGTTTTTTGGTGCAGCTTAAAAGAAAACAAATCACACTCGTGTGAAATGAGGGGGTGCTCTTATCATCATACATCACGTTCCGTGCTCAGCCAATCAAATAGTTTCCGTGGTACAGACACACAAAGCTGTGCATATAACATATAATAACAATAATTGATGAATACAAAAAAGATCTGACCAGTCTGAAGTGAGTGGTGCTGTACTGTACTCGTGCTGTAGTACTGTACTGTACTGTACTGTACTGTACTGTACAAGCCCTCCTCCCTGGCCTGTGTGTGTGTGTGTGTGTGTGTGTGTGTGTGTGTGTGTGTGTGTGTGTGTGTGTGAGACGCTGCACAGTGCACAACATCCAGTGGTATTAGTGAGGTGTGTTCAGCTTTTCGTGCTTAGACAGCACAGGGAACACACATAGCTACGCAATGGAGTAGCTTTTAACACTCAAAAAATAATAAATACTGTATTCATTTCATTCCAAACTATTACCTGTTGAAGAAACTAGCCAGGGGTCCCAGCCTTTTCCGCCTGCTCTCTTCCTCCAGCTGAGTGAGCCCGGGCGGGGGCCACCGTCCCACGGCCCCCCAGGGGTCACCTCCGGGCGACGGGGGCCACCGCGCGGCGGCGCCCCACAGGTGGTCTCCTCCGGGCGACGACGGTGGCGACGACGACAGCGTCACGTCCGAGAAGTGTGCGTGGGCGCCGCTGTGGTCCGTCTCCAGGGTGACGATGGCGCTGGAGTCGGAGGTCACGGTGAAGTCCAGGATGTCCTCGTTGGAGACGGACAGCGTGGCCGACAGCTCCGTGCTCAGGCTGGACACGCTGCCCACCGAGACGTTGTCGCCACGGTTGTTCAGCGCTACGCCGCCCGCTGTAAGAGCCACGATATGATAATGAGGTTATGATGAATCAGTGGTTTTCAACCTTTCTCATGTCAAGGTCCATTATTTATTCTGCATCTGAGACCACGCCACCACGGACCACCATTTGATGACATTTAGCCTCGCACACCCAAAACTAAAGAATATGTTCACATTTCCGTGCTGTATTGACGTTGGTACCATTAGGAGAGATAACAGGCAAACATTGATCAAAATAACAATTATTTTACATTCTCTAATTGTGTAGACTTTGAGTAAATTAACTTAAGTAATGCCAGATGTTTAACAATAATTTAACTTTTGTGTGTAAAATTAAACCAAATGGACCCATAAGGGTCCATTTGTGATATTGTGTTCGGTGCTCTGTTTATCCATGTCTAGATTTCTGTTCTGTTCTGTTTGTGTTTGTCAGTAGCTGCGAAGTTACAATAAGTAGAGAGATGCAAATACTTGATGCAAATACTTGATGCAAATACTTTACTCAAGTAAAGCGTCAAAACCGAAAACCTACGTGCGTCAGATTATTTGTGCTCAGTTTTTAAGGTCGATATATTTTTGTGAACAGAAAATATACTCGTCTATATACCTGCCATCCCTGCCGCGGCCGCCGCATTTGACCTAGGGGCGGGGTTGAAGAGGCGAGCCGAGTCGTAGCCGCTTCGAGGGAAGGTGGAGGACTTGTGCAGGGCGCCACCCGCGTCCTGCGTCGGCTGGTCCAGGGGCAAGGTGGCTGGGCTGTCGCTGTGGTGGTGGTGGGGGTCAGCGGACGCCCGGCCCAGGCCTCCGGCGCCCGCCAGGCGCGGGTGGTGGGAGACGGGCTCCGGGTTGTTGATCTCCAGGGTGGGGATGCCGGAATCCTGCGACGCCAGGCTGTGGCTGTCCTCCTCCTGGTCGGCGTCATCCACGTCACCACCATCGCCACCACCACCGCCGCTCTTCTGGGGGCTGCTGTAGTAGATGGGCGTGGTGGTGGTGGTGGGGGCTGAGGAGGGCTTGTAGCTGGGACGGGAGTGTTGGATGCAGGGGGGGGACGCTCTGGGGGGCTCGGTGGGACAGCGGTGCTGCTGGTTGATGTGGTTGTGTGTGTGGTCGGGGCCGGGATGATGTGTAGTAGTGGACGTCTGCTCTTTCACCGCCGAGCCGTTCTCCATGATGGCCCCTCCGGACGCGCCTGAAAGACCACAAACACCCAGAGCGTTATTATAGAACGGAAACAACATTAAGATGCCCTTTCCAGGATGTCCGCTGATATTAAGTCAATTAAGTTCAACCAGTTTATTTTCTCATTCTAAAGACTCTCTATTATGACTCAAGATAGCTCGTTCCAATCAAGCGGAGCACCGACAGAGAAAGCTGCGTTGCCTTATAGCTCTGAGTTAGCAAATGGAACATTGAGGGGTCAGGAAGTCACTCGAACGGGTCTGATAGGGACTTGGATTCTGATTACGGTTGAACTACAGGGTAGTTTGGATGGAATGTGAAACGTGTGTGTGTGTGTGTGTGTGTGTGTGTGTGTGTGTGTGTGTGTGTGTGTGTCTGTTGACTGACTGGACCCACGAGTTTCAACATCCAAATTAGGCTTATTCTACGACAGTTTAAGCCTGTCTGGACCGGAAAACCAGCTTACCGGCTCACTCCTCGCACACCAGGACAGTAAAAGGGCCAAAACAATACAGCCGGAAAGCCATGAGGGAGGCTGAAAGCTGATCCAGCAGTAACCAGGCTGTAACTGGAACCCCAGGCTGAAATGTGAACATGTCCCTAGTGGGGACTACATCAGGGCCGATGCTTTGAACAGCAGCTGGGAAGCTAGAGGAGGGCCACTGCTAGCTGATAAGATATGGCCGAGAGCCTCACAGAGAGAATAGTCCTTTCCTTCCGTTTTCCAATTCAATACGAGTCAAGTCCAACTGACAGGATCATGCACTGCACAAAAGAATAGGAGGATGGCCTGTCCACGCACGCACGCGCACAGACACACACACACACACACACACAGACACACACGGTGGACTTGTGTTTAAACAGGGCTTACTGTCTATATGCTTGCAGCAGTCCAGCAGCCGGGACTGTGCATCTTATCTTGATGAGCTACGGGGGAGTTTCCAGCAGGGGGACAAAGGGATATCCACGTTCAGGAGAGCGCACGCACACACGCACACTCACACAATCACACACTCACACACTCACTCACACAGACACACACACACACACACAGTGACACACACACAGCTGCTTCCAGACTGCACCACCTGCTGCTTACAGCTGGATATGAAACGCAGTGAGTGAAACTCTAGAGTGAAAAGAAACTCCAAACATTGCGGCGGGGCGTGTGGTTCAGTAGCAAGAGGAACACAGCTGTGGATTATCTAAAGTGCAATCAACGTTATAATAAATAAGTATAAAGTGGTAACGTAATGTGACGGCATTAACCAACTGTTAGCAATAAGCAAAATGTTGCAACCAAGTTGGCCATGGGCTGTTATTCTAAAAAGAATAATGATAATAATAGGGAATACTGTGATATTTTTTTACCATTATACGGTAGAAATGTTAAGTAAAATAAATTAAAATAAACTAAAAGCAATGTTTATATTGTGCGCTCTATAACCACTTAAAGTTTAAGTGGTTAAAGAGATTTCCCTACAAGATAAAGCAAAAAAAAGCAATGTCTACATTGTGGCTGTGGGGTTTAAGTCTTAAACCCTACATGTTTCATTGTAGGCCTATATCGAATAGTGAACACACCTAGTAGATGTGTTATTTTCTCTAAATGTTCACCTATCATGACACGCTGCACAGAACAGGGACACTAGGGTTCATGTGATTAAGTGAATTAAGCCGCCAGCCGTGGCCTCGGCTTTAAACCCTGAGCAGCAGCAGCATGATGTCATGTGACCCCAGTAGACTTTGCCTCGACACAGACAGAGTTCTGTTCTCTGCCTGCGCTACACACTATACCTACCGTGACACGAGACACCACAAACAGACAGAGACACAGACAGAGACACAGACAGAATTCTGTTCCCTGCCTGCACTACACACTACCTACCGTGGCACGAGACACCACAAACAGACAGAGACACAGACAGAGACACAGACAGAGACACAGCCAGAGATACAGACAGAGACACAGACACAGCCAGAGACACAGACAGAGACACAGACAGAGATACAGACAGAGACACAGCCAGAGACACAGACACAGACAGAGACACAGCTAGAGACACAGACACAGACACAGACAGAGATACAGCTTGTTCCCTGCCTGCGCTACAGACAGACTCCCGTGGAACGAGACACCACACACAGAGACACAGAGAGACACAGAGACACAGACACACACAGAGACAGAGACACAGACACACACAGAGACACAGACAGAGACACAGACACACACAGAGACACAGACACACACAGAGACAGACAGAGACACAGACAGAGCCGCGGCTTGTTCTCTGCCTGCGCTACAGACACTACCGTGGCATGAGACCTGTCGCCGTAGGGTGGTAACCTTGTATGTCCAATGCCGTTCCATTATTATTATTGTAATCAAACAAATCACATCCGTGTGAAGTTCAGCGGCGCTCGTCTTATCATACATCATCTCATTCCGGCCAATTAGAATTTAAGTCCTCACCTTCTGTCTTCAATGTTTGTGTTTTTATGCGATGTTTGTGTTTATACTGAAAACTGGCCATTCATTGTCAATGGAATTCAATGTTTGTGTTTGCACACAAACACCCAAAACTGCCCATTCATTGTCAATGGAATTCAATGTTTGTGTTTGTACACAAACACCCAAAACTGCCCATTCATTGTCAATGGCATTCAATGTTTGTGTTAGGACAATGTTTGTGTTTACACAAACCCTCAAAGCTGGACATAGGAACGGCTAGCGGCCCTCAAAGAAAATTGCCAATCCACATCACGGCGCATTGTGAGCTTGTAGATCTGCCCTGTTCGCTACTTTTGTGTGACACTTTTGTATGATAAAGTAATTTACAGAAAAACATAAAAAGTTGAGATATAGATATATTTCTGCCCAACACGTGGACAGCTAGGAAAAGGTCAGACTCGGTGTCTGTGATCGATTCATCTTCATCGTTGCCAATTACTAATTGTAATTTGTTGCTGTCGGGCAGAAACCTCTTATCTCCAATGTATTCTACCTTTTTGTCCTACTTGATCATACATAAAAAACAATACAGCGTCACAGCGTAATACAGCGTCACATAAAAGCAGTGATGTAAATAGGTTTTCAATGTAATGAGTCCCGGGATGCAGGGATGGTCTTTTAGAGTCCAACTTCAACGACGTTAGGAGTCATATTTAGCATTTTTACAAATTTCAGCATTTAACTCCCATTTTATTATATAATTTGGTTATATTCATGTAGAAAACAGAAGAAATGATTATTATAACTAAAGCTAGCAAAATCAACTAGAATAAAAAAACAGTACAGTAGTATAGTAGTGCATCCCGTGGATGCAGAGGTTGTTGTTTTATTGCGTCCCTTAACTATGCAAAATGCACCCTATTTTAATCTCTGTAAAAGCATCAAAAGTAGCAGAACTGCGAGCCGCAAGCATCCCATGGCCTGGATGTGTCAATCGTGAAAATGACACATGGTTAAAAGTACTTTTGTGTGATACAATGGACGGCTGTCCAGGACTGCCGTCATCCATGCCGCTTGTGTGACGTCGTTCAGATTCAGTAGACTACAGTGTTGTTTTTGGCAGGAAATTTTGATTTTAGTTTTAGTCATATAGGGCTGTATTTTGCCAGGTCTTATTACCTAACTTGAGTAAACTAAAGACCTGGGTGATCAATGCCATTTGGCTATTCTGAGTGTCCAAAGAGCATTGATCACGCCTCCAGGTCTTTAGTTTACTCAAGTTAGGTAATAAGACCTGGTACTTAAGACACGCAAAATACAGCCCATAGTCTCTTCAATAGTTTTAGTTTCAGTCACATTTTAGTCACCTGGAATGTAGGGATGTGTAAATGTGTCCAAAATGAAAATCGATTTGTATAATTCAATATTAACGATTAATCGAGGGGGGGGGGGGCTTTTTTTCCCTTTTTTTCTTCTTTTTTTTATGAACCCTACAAATAAAAAAAATCTTCCCCCCAAGGGGTACCTAAGTCAAAAAGGTTTGGGAACCCCTGATGTAGTTGATTAACAATAATTAACAATTAAGTTAATAAGGGTTCATTTGGTTACTAACTCCATCTTTTAAATGAGGACCACTGGTGGTCCCTGGACCACTGTTGATCCAATTGATCACCATAGCAACCCCAGCCTAGGCCTGATTAGGTAAATTCCCAACACCTGCTAAATCCTCCAAACCTGTATCTTGATTGGAATCAATTTCCACTCAGTCATGCAGCTACACAGACACATCCCAGGCACACTTTGGTAGGCCTATAACCCTGTCCTGTTTGGATGACAATATTGCCTTTCCAACAGATTTTAATTTTTTTTTTTAACAGGAAAAAAAAAAAAAACGATTATCGATTATTAATTTTCATAATCGATTTCGTTCCTATCAACGATAATCGATTAATCGATTAATCGGACCCATCCCTACTGGAATGTTTGAGTGTTAGTCTAGTTTTAGTCGACTAAATATCATAAGATTTTAGTCGACTAAATCTAAAGTTGATTTAGTCGACTAAAATGTACTTTGGCGTCGTAATGATTTTCAGCATGCAACCAAGTGTAAAATGACTTATACTGGATATTTTGTCCACTAGTGACTATAGTCCCTTCCTAACATTTTAGTCTAGTTTTTATTTTAACGAAATTGTCAGTTTATTTAGTCATAGTTTTAGTCATCATGGCTTAGTTTTTATTTCGTTATTTATGTAGTTTTTGTCAGTGAAAAAAGGTAGTCGACGAACATTTTCCGTCATATTAGTCGACGAAAACAACACTGGTAGACTACTCTTGTAATGCTGACTTTATAGACCTTTGTGTCAGTGGAATTGCGTTGCTAGTCGTCTCGCGTAGCCAGACAACTATTCCACAATCTACGAATGCTATAGAGCGTCACAGTCCCTCCCCCTTTCAGAACGACGAGTGGCCCAGGAAATGAATCGCAATGCATTTTTCCCATAGGCATTTCTTAAAGTATTTATTTAAAGACGGTTACGCCACGGACAAAGCCAACTCAGATCGTCACAAATCATGACAATGAACACAATGTTTTGGGCCGATCAAATAATTTATAAGAAGAAAAACAAAACAAATAGTGTTGTCTCCTGCCTTTATTTTTTTCTTTCTAATGATTTGATCGGCCCAATATATTGTGTTCATTGTCATGATTTGTCACGATCCGAGGTGGCTTTGTCCACGACGTAACCGTCTTTAAATAAATACTTGCGTAAATGCATTGCGATTCATTTCCTGGGCCACTCGTCGTTCTGAAAGGGGGAGGGACTGCGACGCTCTATAGAGTCTGGAACTACACCTCCTGAACGCTATATAGTCTGGAACTACACCTCCTGAATGCTATATAGTCTGGAACTACACCTCCCAAAATCTGAGTAATCTGTTTGTAAATATATTTAAAAATATCTTTAGAGCTTATTTTTTTTATTTCCATTTCTGAGGAGGCTCCACTTTACTCATGATAGAATTTCCGTTGATCCAGACTGTATGACGGAAGCATTTGAAAATTGCGAGAGGCAAAACAGTCTGGCAACGCGAGACTACGTTGCTAGGGAACAGCTTGGGTGCATTTCCTGTCACAACACAGGACAGAACACTTTACTTCCACAGGAAATAAACGTGCTAATTTTCCCTGATTGGATACAGAATGACACCGATGTCTAGATACTATAAGTACAAGTCTGTAAGAAGAATAGATAAGGGACTACTAGCGGGCACATGTGCATACATTTCTTAGATCGGGTGGTGGAGGTCCCATAGTAGTATTTACGTGTTTATTTAATATCAAATTCGGGGGGCCCTTGAAAAGTTTAAATTGAAAGTGTTGTTGTTGAGTTAAGAATCACACAACTGTACCACTTTGTGTCTCTTCTTCTCCCCGGTCGTTGGCGGTGTGGTGTGCCATGCTGGACTGGTTGATGATGATGCTACAGGTGGGAAGGTTGCTTCTGGCTGGATGATGATGATCGGTCCATGATGAGGATGATGATGATGATCAGAAGGCGAATGATGGCGCCTTATTGTGGCTGCACCAACCAACCAACCCTCACCTGAGATCCTCCTCCTCACAGCTTTTAGAGATGACAGAAGAAAGGAAAGGGGCATGACTTTAAAAGACTGTCTGTCACACTCACACATGTACAAAATAATTAACTTGCAAGTCAATCAAAACTATAATAAATAAAAACAAATGCCACGTGAAGTGAAGTATAAACACCGGGCTGGACTTTCTTGTTGTTCGTAAAGTAGTGCACTTGTCGTTTCCTATAATATAAAGCCGGGGCAGCAGCCAGCAGCGCTTCCTCAATCGGCACTATTGCATTATAAACGTTAATAACTGCCATGTTCTGTCGCGGCGATGAGAAAACGCGCCGCTCTTTAATGCCTTCAGGGTATAAATAATGTCTCTGTATTTTTTTCCCCCTTTCTTCTTCTTCTTCTTTTAAAACTAAACACTTGAGTCGCGGTCTGTATTAAACCCCCCATCAAGACTATTATAACATACCTGTGCCGATGCTTCCGCCGCCATTTTAAAACAAACTTAACAACAGTGCGGCGTAATCGAGCCAAGAATGGTCCGCCTGAGTCGATCTGGATTCACCTGCTGTCATCATGATGATGATGATGATGATGATGATGCCCTGAAGGCAGAAATAATCAACCCCATCATCATTATTATTTATTTACACGTACTGTCACTCACTCATGAATGTCTTTGTTTAGAAAAGAAAAGAAAAGAAAAGAAAAGAGAGAGAAAGAGAAAACAATACAAGTTTATTATTCTAAAACCCAGGCAAGAAACAGACAAATTACTCAAGATTAATAAGAGAGCTGTTTGAGCAAAAGGTAAAAATAAATAAATAAATAGAATAAAAATTGACATTTGAAATGAGAAGTAATCAATGTGTTTGTTTATGCAGAAGATTATTGTACATTTAGTGTTTGTCTTTAAATGTCTCGATGAATTGAGTGTGCACACACAGGACCCAAATGGAAACAAGCCGTATAAGGCTTTCTTGGGTCTATTACATCTTTAGCATCGCTTTGTATGAAACTGTACCTCTGTGGTAGTTGATTTAGGTATTACCACCATGCCCCCTAGTGTCACCAGTGAGGCTATGGCGAGTGGCGACTATAGTGTATCAATGTAGTGAATGCCACATAACTGACAATTTGTTAACCACATTCCATCAAATGTGTTCTGTAATAATAATAATAAAGCTTTATTTGTATAGCACATTTTAAGAGCAAGTCACAATTAAGTGCTTCACAGAAAAAAAATATATAATTTTACCTTTCTTTTTTTTTTTTTTACAAAAATGTCATTTACAGCGCCTACTTTCTGGTCCAGAAAATAAAGCACAGGAATTGGGAAGAGTATAACCATGTGCAAAATGTTCTGCTTTAATACTCTCTCCATTTTAATTTAATATTTTAACTGTGCCTCTTTTTCTGTTAACGCCATGTGTTTCATAGCTACAAAACTGCCATGACAACCAAATTACCCCTGTGAGATCAACAAAGGTCTACTCTATACTGCATATATACAAAGATGTGAAATCATTCAGTGGGAGAAAAAAAAGACGCAGGTATTTGGTTTATTCCTTTATTAGATGTTAAACTCCACAATGAAACAAAAATAATTTACTCAGGGTGTACATGAAGTCAGAACACAACCACTTGGGACACAGGGTTTCAGATAGGACAAGGGGTGGTGGGGTTGAAAGGGGTGACTTCTATATGGAGAGATGAGCAAAGTTAAGTTCGTCAGTGCTGGAGAATGTTTCTTTCAGACCCCAGTGCTCAGACCTCAATGTCGTCAGGCCCTGCTGATGCTGAATGCATTTTACCGTAATCACGCGTTTTTAAAAACACAGCCAACGGAAGAATATTATGGAGAAAGGTGTTATGCATTCCTATCCACTAGATGTTTGGTAAATGTTGCAACTTTGCTTCTTGCACAAAGATGCGCTCACACTCCCACATATACACTCTGTCACAAAATATATATTCTTTAAATTGCTGCTTAAAATGTACGCGTCCTTGTTTAAAATAAATATTTTTCATTTTTTTAAACAAAAGGAGATGGAGTGTGATGTTTGCATGCTGCTTTTTAAGAGTTGTTGCTTTCCCTGATTAAAAAAAGAATCTACATGCAAAAAAATAATGAGTTTACTCTTGAATTTTTTACATGCGCCAAGGTATTGCATAGAACTGAGGGCCCCAAAAATCCCCTTCACATTGTTTATGCAATCTCCGATGGCTTAGTTTGCTCTAAAACTACCTCTAAATTAAATCGCTTTTCTCTGGTTAGCTCAAAAGTAATTAACTATCCATAACTTCAGCTCTACGATCAAATATCTTTGCACTAATGCTTGAATGCACTGTCACAGATTTGAGAGTAGCTCAAGTTGTAGTTGTATTATTAAAGTGTTCCTGAGTGTCTGACATAAAGAAACCCTGAAGTCAGAGTTGTCTTTCATTCATGTTTTAGTTTTACACAGGAAAGAAAACTAAACAAAAGAAAAACACTTAGCTATGGGGCAGACATGAGGTCATTTTATCAGTTAAACTGGACTCCATACAATTTGCACATCACAGCCACGATTTTCTAATGGGGAAACATTTCGAATGCCATGCCAACAAACAATCACCTGCGACAGTGCATTGCAGCAAGTCTGCATATATTGTGTGACAAAGTTTGTTCTGCTCAATTAACACATTACAAATAGTGGCATGGTTAACTTTTGTCATCTGTGCTTCGATTCAAGGTATGAGGCAAAACATTACCCTGCTGTCGCCCTCATAATCTGTTAGAATAAAAAGTAAAAGCCGGGGGTAAAGCTGGAACGATAATACACAGCAGGGATTACAACAAGATGTGCACAAAGAAATGCACAATGCCTTTATCTGCAGATATTTAACGAAATAAATAATTAAACAAGGGATGTTTGAGGGAACGTACTTGTTTTCCCTGGGTGCATCACTAATTGAGCAGGGCACAAATGCATTTTGTAAATGTACATTTCGTATGCATTCACTCTTAAGATATTAACTGTATGTTCTTCTAGCACACCCAATTTGAACCAGTGTCTTTACAAGTTCAATGCAGACACACACACGCGCACGCACAGTGAGACATTACTGGATATTTCAACTGGTTACATAAAAAAAAAAACACACACCTCACCTCAAAAGAGAAAGAAAAAAAAGGTAGAAAAAAAACACTTTTACCTTATTGTATTTGTCATGTTTTTGGTTTGAACTATTTTCATTCAATTTGTTAAACATTTGTTTAATCTTCATTGACGAGAGAAATACATTTTAAACAAACTTTAGCCTTTCGCCCACAGACTATTGAAGATAAACTGCCTAGAAGAATTTGGAGAAACGTGAAATTCAAATATCTGCAAGTAATTTCTTTTTCAGCTATGTGACAGGTCTCCCAACTATGAAGTTAAAGTTATTTTTTGAAATAAAAACCAAGCCACATTAAGCATTAAGAACTGTGATAGGCCAACATTTTCTTTTCACAAATTCTCAAAAAATAAATATCAATGGATCTCGACTGTTGGGCTACAAACAAAACTAGGCTATATGATCTGCTCATCACAGCCATAATATGCAACTGCAACTTCAAAAAAGGTTTAAACATATTCATAGCACCAATTGTATCATGGAAAGAACAAAAATTTCCAATCAATTGTGCCATTCATGTCAATGCGGAAATGGCTATAATTAACTTATGTGATGGGCCATTATCCCCAAAATGCAACTTTTTTTTCCTCCTTTTTTCCATTATTTTATAGCATTGCATTTTAATTACATTTTTTATTAGTATTTTTTTTTCTCTCCAACAAAACTCCTTATGATTTCCTTTTTTTTATTTCACCATTTTATTTTTTGCCTCACAACCCATACTATGTCTACAATTAGGTTTTGAAAGACTATCACCATTCAAAAATCAGACTAACTTTTCACACTTGTGGGGAATTGATTTTCCCCCCCCTCCTTTTCGTTTAAAGAAAGCTGCACGCATTCTCTACTACGCATTCAGAAAAGGCATCCAGGCTATTTAAATGAACTCAAATAACCCACATCCATATGCTGATTTTCTGAACTGCAGATGGGGGAAAAAATGGAGGATGCAATAGCAGTCATTTCACACAATTATGAACAGTGCAGCCGCATCACAGTTAGGTCACCGAAATGGCTGCAGCTTAAAACGAGAAAAAGAGGAGTGAGAATTGTTAAGACAAACACACATGCACAACCATTCGGACACATCACCAACTACCAGTATCCCTAGTTCAAAAGCAGGGGGAGAAAAAAAAAATAGAGGCAAGAAAAACTGACAAGGGAAAACAGATCATCCCTAATAAACTGCGAGTCTTGAACAAAGATCAATGTATGGAAGAATTAACTGAAACAAATCTAAATGCATGTTCTCACATGGCATCACGCAAAAAAAAAGAAAACATGGAGAACATGAGTTTTTCTATTTTTGCTCACTTATTTGTTGATCTGATTGTTGATTACACAATGTTTTTTAAGTTAGTAAATTAAACTCAGCAGGGTTAGGGTGGGTTGTGGATGGGGTGCTCTTCAGAACAGTAGCCTACGGTAGGGTGTTCTCGCTCTGAGGTACCCCCTGAATCTGTGCTGGTAGAGGTCCGGTCACAAAAGGAGAGGCACTTTCCTCTCAATGACGGGCTTCCACTGCAAAAATGGAGTAGTCAAATGTCGCTGCTCCCTGTAGTGTACAGTAATACAAGAACAAAGAAATTAACATTATTTTTACCAAAAAACATTCAGGGGGGAATTCTGAGCTCCCCCCCCCCCCCCCAATGATGTTTCTGATGCTGACTAGTAGAAAGTATATGGAACCTTATGGACATTTTGGTAGCCTAAAGGCTCATTCATAGTCTGGATCTGGATTTTCGTTGGTGGGGTGACCACCGCTCCGGTGGTGAGGTGACCACCAAAGCTGAAATAACGTTGAGCGGTGGTGAGTAAAAACAGAGATAAGGGCTGGAGCGGTGGTTTGCTCTTCACCGCGGCTCGTGAGGTCATGTTGCAGTTCGGTGGTCATCTCACCACCGAAAATCCAGACTACTACGCTTTAGGCACCTCAGGGGAAATAAATGCACTGCAGTTATAACACATTTTTGTAAATACAGTGAACGGAATACAAAAGCCGCACTCAGTAATAGTCTTGGGAGTGTTTTTACTGAGCGTGCAGATTTTATATTGCTTTCTACGAATTTTCTGAATCTGCACCCAGCATTCTCCTGAACTCTTACAGACTGCCCTAGAGTCGAGCAAGCTTTTCCCTTGAAGTGAGTTAAATACAGAGTGAACCTAATCCTCAACAGGAATGCCGTTGCACTAATTTAATGTTATCTTCTTTTTTTTCCATCTTTACCTGTACACTGTGATCCAGGGAAAAGGGGAGAACACAGCGTATTCTGCCACCAGGACTCATTTTGCTGGTCGTTCGTTCCTCCCTGTCCACTTATGTTCAGAGGGAACTGGGAAAACGGGGTGGAATTATTTACAATAACTTTTAGGAATCATATTGGAAAAATACTGAATTAAACGGCGTTGCAATTTTGTCAACATTCTCACACTTTATCACATTAAAACCATAACGGTTTATAAATTCTTACCTCTGCAACGTCTGCAACAAAGTCACAGGCAATCCCATACTTGGGGATCGGACCTGATGGGGCACATAAGCAGGTCTCCTTTTCTCCTGGCGATTCCCCCCTTTGAATCTTGCTGACTGGGACGTCCATCCGTCCGCCCGTGGTTGATGCAGCTGCGGCCATTTCGCAGTCTAAGCATATCTCTTGCTCAGCTATTGGAAGGAGGGTACTGGAGCCCTCCTGTGAATCCAGAGAGGTCTGGGCACTCTTCTCCATGCCAGACTTCTTTAATCTGGGTAAGAATTTACCAGATTCCAGTTCTGACTTTCCGTAATACGGGCCCTCACACTCTGCATCCTCCTCCAGAGGTTTGAGGTCTGCCTGAGGATCATCAAAGACGTCCACCGGCGCCAGGACGGGAAGACGCATCTCCTCTTTTTCAGACTCGGCCTCAGAGTCACTCCCCCCACCAGGAGACAACTCCGAGGCCGATATTGGTCGGAAATGAGTCCTAGGGGAAATGCGGATGGCCCTGTACTGAGTCCGATTGATGCCATAAAGTCGTGGGTGGAAGGCTTCGTTCTCAGAGTCGGAGCACAGTATCGACTTGGGCTTGAACCCTGGGCTGAACGAAGCCATGTCCTCAGGCTCGAAAGAACACTCAACATGGAGGACTTGAGAGAAGGGATTGTTCAGGCTGAAGGATGAGAACGGGTAGTCTAAGCCTCCTCGTTCGTCGCTGTGGAAGCCCCCAAGTAAATCTTCATGGAAGATAAAAGAAAATCCCTTATTCAAAGCGTCCGCAGCACCTCCTTTAATGGCCTGGTCACTTTGCCCAAAGGAGACAAGCGGCCTCCACAGGGGCCGATGTCCAGGGGCGAAGCAGCTGCCGGCGTTCATGAACACGTCTGTGCCAGTGATGGTGACCATGTCCGTGCCGGCGGCAGCGGATGCGGCTGCAGCGGCGGCACACTGAAGCAGGCTGTCTTGCTTCTCACCGGGTGGCACGACAGCCCAGTTCTTGTCGCCACTCAGAGTCTTCAACTCTCCATACACCCCTCCCAGGATAAATGACGTGCTGTCCTTGTCAGCGTTCATGTCCCAGGGCTTGGACGGAGTCATGTAATCACCAGCACCGTCTACCTTGGAGGAGAGCTTGTTTTTGGCCAGGCTCTGCTCTTCCTTCTTGCTCTCCCACAGGTGATACTCGGACCGCTGCACAGCCTTCGTCTGGGGACCCTGGGCTGGAGCTCCTTTCGCATGCGGCACCTCGAGGCAGCCGCAATGGTAGCCGCTCACCTCCTCGGGGAAGAGTCCCTCGCTTGGCTTTTCTGCCCCTTGCTGCTGTGACATTTCGGAATTGCCATCTCCAATCGCAGTCCAAATGTCCTTTATTATCCCTGAGCTGTATTCTTCACTCTGTTGGTTTGCGTTGTCTGAAAACATGCCAGTGTCGTACTGTTTGCTTTCATCCTCCTCCAAAGCTATGCCACAAATAGACTCCAATTTAGATTTCTTAGTTAAGGTCTGAACTTTGACCTCATCACATGGACAGTCAGTGTCTTCCTGCAAAAACTCCAGGATTTCCTCCTCTAGATAAGTACCAGAGAGCGGTGGGATTATACAAATTATCTCTTCATTGCCAATTTGAGAAGGATCCTCAATTTGAGCATTTCCTTGCTCGTTGTCTGACCGCGTCTCCTCCGAATGTGACCATGGACTACAGGTTCGCGTCGAAAGGTTTGAACAGTGTTCAGTTTCATCAAAGGCACTATTTTTGGTCCATATCAGCAAACGAGACTGCTTGTTTGAATGTGGATCAAGACAGCTACTTGAATCGGTGTTGTTTTCTTGACCAACTGTGAGTGAGTCACGGGGAAAAGGAAAAGTGGGGCTTTCGTACTGCAGCTCGAAAAGGGAGAAGCAGGACGAGCTGAGACCAGGAGGTTCACCGGCCGCTTCAGGGAGATGTGCCTCCTCCAGGTTTCCGGATAACCTGCTCAGGGTGAACGAGACGCTGTCTAGCAGGGGGGAGAGCCGAACAGGAGAATCTCCTACAAAGCTTTCTCCGTCTATGTCTTCAGAGCTAGAGGGTGAATAACATCCCCAGACTTGAGCCATGTTTTCGAGATCCTGCATTAAGAATCCATCAGACCCCGAAGCGTCCTGTGAGTCTGCCCTTATTGCACTTTCCCCTTGCAGCTCAAGGCCATCTAACACTAAACAACATTCTGCCTCAAGGTCTCTTTGCTCTTCGCTTTTCTGTCGAATCATGCTCAAGATTCGACTCTCTTGTATCAAGTCTGAGGCACTAGTATCCAATATGGATTGATAAATGTCAACTTCATAGAAGTGAGTGAATTCAGACAGATGCTCATCATCTAAATCTTTACTATCCTCTGGCTGAGGGCAGCTTGAGGTCCCAGTGAGTTCAGCAGCGTCTTCCTCTGCGTCGACCAGCCCTTCCACAAAGTGCCCGTCCACAAATGAGCCTGCCGCTAGGTACGTCCTCTGGTAGTTCTCGTTGGCAATGCAGATTCCCTGGATTCTCTCTGGGAGCCTTTCCATGTCTGTAGACAAGGAAAGGTCATCTGGAGAGTCCACCTTGCTTCGATACGTCGTCTCCAGCTTACTTCTGCTACTGAAGGGTACAAAATACTCTGTGATGGGCTCCGTGTACCACAGGGGCTCCTCCATGTACTCCTGTTTAGCCTCAACTCCGGGCTCTTTTACTTCCCCCCAGCCTGGATCTTTACGAATCTCCTTCAGCGGCCTCTTCCCCTTCTTATAAAGCTGTGAATGTCGGGCAGGTGCGCCAGTGGTGCTGCTGCTGCTGCCTCCGGTGTTCCGTCGCTCGTCTTTGTCGATGACCTTCAGAGCTAGCTTCACTTGCCCGCTGTTGCGCACTCTCCTGCCCTTTACTGCCTCCCTGGACTTGTGCCTGATTCTAACTGCCTTGAATGATTTGGAGTCGCCTTGGTTCCCACTTGAGCTCGAGCCTCCCTCACTAGAGCCAGACGACCAGGAGCGGGGTCGATACTTGCCCTCAGATCTGTGTCTCGTCTGTCTCTTGGAGTAGACGGTAGATCTGTCCTCCGCTGTCGTGGCGCCATGGTATCGGTTCTCCTTCTTACTACGTCGCTGCGGGGCCCTCTCATTGCTTGCGGCGGCGTTGCCGCTTGCCTCGAGGTTTCTCTCCTTCGCAGTCTCACCATCGCTGTTGCAATCTTTTGGGGAGGAGGTGTCTGTGCTGGTCTGTGGGGCGGCGGAGGAGGAGGAACTGGAGTATGAGCAGGCTTTAGCCTTGTTCCACACTGTCATGATCTCTTGGAGACAAACAGGTTTCTCTGACAAAGGAGGAAAGGCTTCATAGTACCTAAAAACACAAAAAGAGAGAACCGTGATTGAAATACAGGGATATTGACAAAAGTACATGAACAAGCTTTATTTCCACATATTTCACAAACATGAAATGTTGGTTGCACAATAGCCATGACGCAACTTACATTTCAACCTGGTCCTTTGATGAGGGAGACTCTGCTCGTTCTGGAGACTGAGAGCCTTCAGATTTCTTCCTGATCTGTTTTTCCTCTGCAGAGACATTGTAGAGCAACATTACAATGTAAGGCAGGGTAATATGTCATGTTTTTTTCTCTCACTAGTTAGAAGTAGGGCTGGGCAAATTGATCGATTTTTAATGCCACGATTTTAAATTCAAATCATAGTTTGATTTTTTTTTCAATGACAGCAAGACTGACTGACATTATCTGGCTGGATTGAAGTGTATGATTCACCTTTGCATGGTTTATAATCGTTTTAAAATGTTATAGTAATTGTATTATTACAATTATTATTATGCGCAGGCTTTGATCATTTTGAATTATTACCATCATTGTCTTGGATAAAAAGAGCAAAGTAAATTGGCGACAAAGTCACAATAAATCGCAATATAATTAAGAATCGCCATATAAATTGAATCAGCACCCTAGGTATCGATATCATATCAGGAGGTAAGTGAATCGTAAGGTTTAGCACTAAATATGGCAATAAACAGGATCTAACCTTTCTGTTTGTTTTGGAGGTCCTTGAGTTTGGAGCATAGCTCCTCCACCAGGCTCTCGATTCCAGAGTTCTGTATAGGAAAAAGGAAAGGAGCAAATCTATTAAGAATGTTCATCTTTTACCATTTGCATGTCACACCATAACATCATTGCATGACCAGAAACGTCCCCAATACCTGTAATAAAATTAATCATTAATCATAATTTACTTAATCATTAGTAAACTATGTCCATCCAGTACCATTTGCCAAACGTTAAAATGCCTCCTCATAAAAGTATGTTCGGGGCCGGGGCCGGCCTAGTGGTCCAGGCACCTAATGCAGCCTAACAGCGGTCATCACGGGTTCGAGTCCCGTTCCTGACGAACTTGTCACTCCCCGTCTCTCTCCCCTCGTCTGTCTCCACTACCAATAAAGGCAAAAAAACAAACATGTTCAGATAGCTTTTGAACACTGCATGACTTGACACTTCCAATACCTGTACTAATTAACCGTTAATTTTGTGTACAGACTCAAGTACAAACTGCCCTGCGTCAAAGTTAATATGCACTGTCAAAGGTGGATGTTTCAAACACCAAGCCCATCGTAACAGATTGAAAGGAATGGCGTAGACAGAAATCAAACCAGCTGACTTCAGAGAGAGCTTAGAGACGCTCTGCGATGGCCATGTGTTAAATTTAGCTATGGGAGAGACGTGCTGTCAATAAAAATAAAATACAAATAATTTAGAGTCTCAGCATGACATTTAAACAGATAATATTTACTACGATTTCTTATATATCCCACTGCTTTCTATAGTTTGTTATGCATTACAGAAAAAGGAGGAAAGAACATGATCTGTTTTATGTAAACAACTAGGGTCACAACGACGTGAGGCAGCCATGTCCAAACGCTTCCTCAGACTAATGTAGGCACTGCCAAAGCAAACATGCTCGTGGGACAGCCATCAACAACATAGCGGCATAGCCTTGTCCTCAAGTTGTACCAGCTCAGCCAGAATCCTTAACTTAACACGTGCTTCTAGAACTCTCTCTCTCTCCCGGAAAGTATGATTTCTTCTTACCATGCCGCTCAGTGAAAAGCAAAGCAAAGTTCTCTCCCCGTGCCCTGCGTTTCCTCTTGCATCGTTGTGCTAATGCCGGTCAGCTGACAGGCCGAGCGGCTCTGCTCACTGCTGCAATCCCGTGCAGGGTGTGCTGGTTAAAAAATAGACCGCAGCAGCGGCCAGTCCCCCGAGAGGGGCGCACACTCCTTACTCCTCCTCCAACAGACCCTTCCCTTCCCCCCACCTATATTACACGCTCCAGCTCCACTACGGACTGCCTACCAATACTACTGACACCCTCACCAGAATGTCAGCAAATATCTTTTATTTTATTTTACACATAAGGCTATGAAACAATGCAAGTTTCTTAGGGCTCATTGCTTTCATGCAAAGGACTACCAGGTCAAACCACATTACACTGACAAGTAGTGCTGCACAATTAATCGAAAAAAGATCGCGATCTAGCTACACCTATGAGATCACATTTCTAAATTTGAGCAAGAATGGTGCGGCACTAGTTGGCTGTCCAATTAATTTTAGTCACCCTTATGTTTTTGCTACAAGAGAGACTTTAAGAGAGGTTTAAGTCAAGAAATTTGATGATATGTTGTCTGTTTAAAGCCACAGTAGTTATGGCTCCAGTCCAGGTGCCACATTTTGAACATTGTAATGTTCAGAAACTATAGACTAAAGACAATAAATATTTTCATGGAGAAAAAAAATGAATCGTGAGAATCGTGATTTCAATTCTTGTGGAGGAAAATCGAAACTCACATTTGAGCAAGAATAGTTCAGCACTACTGAAAAGATTAATTGTTAATGATAAAATAAAACTTTATTCACCTGACCTTTCTGTAACCTTGTCAGTGATGATAACTAATTAATTCTGGACGGGAACCCCTTTGGGTGTTTTAAGCATTATGTTATACTTTAGCTATTGAATAATAGCAGATCTACAAGCTCATAGTGCGGCACTGAGAGCCATAATACGAGCTTGTAGATCTGCTATTTTTTTTTAATCGTGAAAATGTGGCACAAATCTTTGAATATATTCTTTCAGAGCCAACGTTTTTAACTAAAATCCTTGCTTCTGGGAGGTCCCTGGAACAACATATTTTCATTGACATTGAAACATAGGATTTTCTGAAAACTTTTAGGATTTAGTTGTTTATTGTTTTTGGAATTGGCCTCAGGTCTAAATGGGTTAATGTCTTGACAATCTAGCACAGTAGCACTCAAATGAGGTGACCCGTGTAATGAGGTCACATGAAAGCCCTGCAAACATTATGAAGGTCTTTCCCTAGTTCAACCACATAAGGTCCCTGAACACGTTTTCTGAGTTTTAGCTGCGTTTTTCTGTCGGTTTTCCGAAAAACGCATGTGCAACCACCCTCTCAAATGGCCTAACATTATGAAGGTCTTCCCCTAGTTCAACCACTTACCCTCTCAAATGGGCTAAGCTTTAGGCCAGTGGTTCCCAGACTTTTTCATGTCAAGGACCCCCAAATTAGACCCGCGGACCCCCATTTGAAAAGATATGCCATGGACACCCCCCCCCCCCCCCCCTCAATAAGCAACAATTCATACATACAGTAGCATGGTTCTGACAAAAGATTAAGACAAATAATTACGCATGAATACTTTCTGCACTCTTAATGCAATTCATATAAGGTTTGATGCAAGATGTGGGAGATCCACTTGCCCAAGCTTCAACAAACAGATGACCTCAAATTCAGTTTTGTAGTAATGTTAGGAAATGGAAGGACAAATCACCACAAAATCAGAAAATGTATTATTGATATCCCCGTACACACACACACATCCATCTCTCTATATATAGTGTAGCCAACTGCTGTATTAACATTTAGAGTCTAGACAACGTGCAGCAAACTACACATTTGACAGAACACGCCTAAACTTCCAGGCACAACTGGCTTAAGACAGTGATCGCAACTACTATTCCAGACATTCAGATTTGTGTTGTCAATGCGTGCGTGTGTGTGTGTGTGTGTGGTGCGGTGTGCATGTGTGCGTGTGTGATGCTCTAGCCTCTCCTTCGTCTCTGTCTATACTTTCTCATGTAAATAAATGCAAAAACTGCCCAAAGATAAAGAACATGACAGCTGTTAGCCAGACGTTGACTAGCACCAGGTTACCCAATGCATCGAGACCTTCGAACTGGCAAGGGGCAGAATCCATCCAGGACAAGAGAGGCCGCAGGAAACGTGGACCTCTCACTTTAACACTGGACAAAATTCCCTGCAGTATCTGTGGAAGACTGTGTGTCCCTTAGCTCTATTTAATATTATGTATACATAAGGAAATTAACTATACTAACTATTAGCATGTTTTTGGCATAGCTGTATCCCTACTTCAAACTGAGTGGAAATATGGTGTATAGCAGTGCTAACCGCTCCAATGTGTGGCTTTGTGCATCTATGCATTATAATTCTGCTCCCAATTCCCATTCAGGTCAATGGCAAAATAAATTACTATGACATCATGTGTCCACTATATCATCCATCACATCAAATCAAATACTTGGATTTATTTTGCCTAGAAACCACTACCATCATTTCATGACTGTGCAGTGCACCATCTTGCTTGCCATTGTATCTTTAAATAATACCCTAGTATGTTTTTTTTCTTCTCCAACCCCCATGTGTGTGAATAGAACATTAATGGGGGTGAACACTAGGGCAGAGCCATACTCACTTCATCAGATGCAGAACGCAGGCATTGCACAGCAGCTTGCTTCTTCATTTCCTCCAGGCTCAGGTCCGTCCCTCCCCTCTTCTTACCCTTGCCCCATTTCTTCCCAGTTCCCTTCTCCCAACCCAAGAAGATGTCATTTTCCTGCCAATTACAAAGCAACAACAGTCACTTATCAAGAATGAGCCTACTGCGATAAAAGAATCACCCCTGTGTGAAGTGAGGGGCGCTCTTATCATCGTACATCATCATGCATCATCTCATACTGGCCAATCAGAATGCCTGTTGCCACAAATTACGTCATATTTGGCAGACATTTGACCTAATTTCTCCTTTCATTGTCAATGGCAAATATTGAGACGTGTGGGGACCAGGGGGGCAGTGAAGCCAATAGTGTCTGAAGCCAGTAGGAAATCCTGACTTCCTTTGTGGCGCTGTCATTGGGCCCAAAAAACCCCATAGCTCCATAGAGGTCCATGTATTTGGGCCCAACTTCACCTAGACTGTATTACCGTAATAAACATGGTCATGAATACTTGCTATTTCCAGTCACTAGTTTAAAGTCTCATTGCTCATGTCATAATATTTTTTTTGGAAAATGATGGTCCCATTTATAAAGAAAATTACCATAAAGTCGAGTCTGTTCTGAGGGGCGTGGCTACCTTTACAGTCTATGATCGGGAGCCACCCTGCTCGAGTCAAAATAAAAACCAACGAAGAAGAAGGGGGGAAGTCCCACCTCGTTGTCTGGGCCAGCCAATGGACAGCTGGGCCCAAACGGATCTAGAAATATGGCGATTTACATTTCAAGGACTGACAGGCTTCATCTTACATCCATATTTACAGTCTATGGTGGGGACAAGATTTTGCGGACATTTTACCAAATTTCTCCTTTCAATGGCAAATATTGAGACGTGTGGGGTCAAAAGCTGTTTCTAAAACGGGTAGTCCCAATACTTCATTCTGATTGGCTGGTTACCGTCACGTGACCGGTGTAAATTTCACCGATAACCCACTCCTTCAATCACTTTGTATCAAACTGCAGCCTTGTAGCTGAACTGGGAAAGGGGAGTGCTTGATTGCTTTACAAACACATGCCGTGCGGGCGTCTAAGCACCGCCCGGCTCATATGACTGTGAATGTGTGGCTCCAGGCAGCCCCGTAAATACATCAAGCGCTATTCTCCCGTCACATAGGCTACTTACGGAGCAAAACAAGGAAGTGTTGTGGCTCTGGCTCGCTCGCTCTGGTGGCGCAAAGTGTAGCTACTTTTGTGAATTTAATAGTTTTATTAGGATAATATTGCTATTATGTTTGTAACCGTTTTAGAAAAGCAATAAGCCACTCGAGGCCCCAGCTTACCGGGTATTTTACACTGGCTGGGGGGTAGAAGACCCTCCGCTTCGCGCCGGGTCCACCTACGCCCCCAGGCAGTGTAAAATACCCGGTAACCTGAGACCTCTCGTGGCTTATTGCTTAAATATAGGAGGCCCTCAAAAATACACAATTTCAGCTATATAGTAAAATCACACTAAAAATGTATATTGTCATAAATTGGCAAAGCAAGAAGAGAAGATGCAAGATTTCCTAAATATTAACCCAAGCACACTCATAATGCAACACACAGATGACAATCGAATTCAAGGTAAATGTGTCCTAGTGACTGCTGGGACCCACCTGGTCCTGCAGGTCATAGTCATAACTGTCATGCAGGAGAAGGCTAAGGACATAGCGGGTGTAGATCATGGCGTCAATCCCGCATTTTTCAAGCTCCTGGCCCAGCCAGCTTTGCACTGGGCCCAGTGACTGAAGCAAGGACATCTCCGAGGTTGGCAGGGGGCCCACGGGAAGGTTGGGGTGAGACAGGTTTTCAGGGGGAGCGGGACCGTCTGAATCGGCGCTCACTGGGCGCATGGGACCCTCAGGTGTCGGCCATTTTCAGGCGGAGCAACATCATGACAGGTTGTTGATGTAGGGCGGCCGGTGGGGGGGACGGGGTGTGGAGAAGACAGGCAGAGCCTATCTGGATGATGGGGGTCACTCCAGCAGGACGCCCTGGTGGGGCTCGACGTGGGGAGGCATGTGGGATGCTCCGTGTCCTTTCTGTGTTTTTTTTTTTTTTTTTTTTTAATTGCTTTGAGCAACAAAAAAAAAAAAAAAAAAAAAAAGAAGAGGGTAACTTTACTCGTCAGGCATGGTTTAGGCTGATGAAAGCCATCTTAGCTCGAGTCTTGTGCAAAACACAACTTGTGTTTGCGTCTCAGTTAGAGGGGTCCATTTTGGGGGTACAGCTTACTTCTCCGGCACAACCTGAAATAGAGGAAGCAGACTTGCGTCACTTTATGTGGGGGAAAAAATCGAAATC
The DNA here is from genome assembly GCF_964188405.1 of Protomyctophum parallelum. Taxonomy (NCBI): domain Eukaryota; kingdom Metazoa; phylum Chordata; class Actinopteri; order Myctophiformes; family Myctophidae; genus Protomyctophum; species Protomyctophum parallelum. Next base: position 25,123,890 of record NC_139716.1, on the reverse strand, counting down.
AGAAAACAGTAGCCCTAAAAGCACGAAAATACAGTCAAAGACCTCAGTCGTCATAAAATGACACAAAATGAAACATAACGGTGGGAAAATTGGATATCCACTGTATTCCAACCAAGTTACCAGTTTCAGCCGCAAAAATCGTAATATACTTTAGTGTTTTATTCTTTTGTAAATGGTCACTGGATGATGACTGCTGATCTACAGTAGCTAGTTGTGCTGCACAATTAAGCGAAAAAAGATTGCGAACTAGATTCAGACACCTATGAGATCTCATTTCTAAATTTGAGCAAGAATCGTGCACACAGTTGGCTGTCCAATTCATTTTAGTTACCCGTATATTTTTGCTACAAGAGAGACTTTAAGAGAGGCTTAGGTCGTTGATGTCCGTTTAAAGTCACAGTAGTTGCTAGTTGGCTCCAGGTAGGACATTTTTATTGTAGTAATAATATTCAGAAACTACAGACTAAAGACAATAAATATTTCCATGGGAAAAATGAGAATCAAAATACTAGTTTACTAGAGGGCTATGTTGCTAAATTAACTCAACAAATACATATTATACTTGAGATGTGTGTGAATAAGTATATCTAGATGTGAGAAACCACACAGGTGCTGAGAAAACAGGTATTTCCAAGGACTTGTAACGACATTAATCCTAGCTGCTTTTCAAAAGTTGCCGTTGTACTTATCCCTCCTACATGACATATACAACTTCACATTAAAACTACAAAGTAGGCCCAGGCCGTAGCGTAACGGTCTGGGCACCGGACTGGTGATCCAGTCGCGGTGTGCCGCGGGTTCGACTCCCGGACCCGACACGGCCTTTACCGCATGTCATCCCCCCCATCTCTCTCCCGTTTCCTGTCAGCCTACTTTCTATCCCTTAAAAAATCAATAAAGGCGTAAGCCGCAAAAAAATATCTTAAAAAAAAAAAAAAACTACAAAGTAAACGGCAGTAAAGAATGTACTCTAGCATAAAGTAATTAACACACACACACCTGGTACGCATGAGTGGTCAAATAAATGTTGCGCGGCAGATAAAACAAAATGAAGTGCCCTTGCTTACTGCCGCCAGCCGTCTGCCACTAGCTCTGGTGTCACGTACTACAAAAACTACGTCCTGTAAGTAGACTTAGAAATAAAACTAGTGTTGACTGACTAATAATTACAAGTGTCTCTTATTTTGAAGAGGAAGTCAGTTTCGGTTGTAACCAAGCTGCCAAGACAAGTTGTTATGATTCCGTTACAAGCGCTAGCCTAACCAAGTAGTAACCATTAAGAACCCAGGTTTATTAAACACAAGCTTTTAGCCAAAGAGAATACATTTACGATATGAAAAACCATGCATCCGTGTTTAAACAATGTTTGGAAATTACGTTAAACATGGAACCTTCGCAGCATTAGGTTAGCGTTTTATTTTATCTGTGTTGGAGCGCCTCAGTATGGCTGCAGCGTTCATGTTCAATCTCATGCTGGCTAAAGTAACATTGTGGTGGTAGAGTAGAGACGTGCCGTGCAGACGTCCGCCCGCACTGCCCCACAGTGGGCAATGCTCCCCCATCTCCATGTGCTCCTCCGAGAACTAGCCCCAAAAGGTGATGTGCACCACATACATACTAGGGATGCCACTGATTAATCAATTTTTCGATATATCATGGAAGTCTCCAAAATCTATTTTAATATTTCAAAATCGAAAAATCAAATATATATCGATAGATCGAAACACGTACTTTCATCGCTGTGGAGAAGTATAAATCAAGTTGAGCAAAGCTGCTCCACTCAACATGTAATGTTATGTGACCATGTGTGCATAACATAAAATATATACCAACTTAAGTTTTATAATTATGGGGGGCTGTCGAATAATCTATAAATAATCGACAGAGCTGTCAAATAATCAAGTTAGCTGATGGTCAGTTTGTGGCATCCCCAATACATACATAAAAGCCCAACAGTGACAACTATGTACTGTACTGTGTAGGCAGTAACACTGGCTGTCAAAGGCAAAGGCATGTCTCATGGTGCCTGTAGTCACTAGTGGATTAGGCAGGGAACCAACGTGAGGAGCAAATGGAGGCAGCACCCATCTCATTGGCTGACGCTTGTGTCACTCAGTGGTGGCATTTCATGAGCTACCAACCAGATACAGGCGTCAAAAGGGCACAGTAAAGGAGCTTTAACGTCCATGACCATATCGGTTCAACTGTCAAACCGATCACGCACGCACGCAAAAATCGTGATAATTTTAATCTACGTCGAAAGGGCACCAGCACCACACCTGAAAGATTTGTCAATAAATGCCGAATTATATGGCTGACGACAGCCTATAGCCTACAACCCCAGCTTGTTCTGAATGGGACACACGCACCCGGCTGAGTCTGAAGTATACAAAAACTGCAGTTATAAAACAGCCTAGCCATGTGTCTTCTCAAGACAAGAGACCGCATTAATGCATGCATATATGCCCTGTCAGCCATTACCGAGCATGGCATTTACGATAAATATGGCAATGCAATGAAAGCTCTCTTGCGCTGACGATCACTCTCGAGGCTTTTTGGGGTCCTCCAGACTAGAGAACAGTATTCGGGACAGTTGAAATCCCGTAATTTAGCATAACGAGATGAAAATGACACAATAAACTCATTCATAACAACGCCAGTTAAACTACAGTCGGCTAGCAGTAGTAGCAGCGGGTCGGCAAGGTTAGCTCAACCACCGACCTTTAGCTTAAACGAGCTAACCGCAGAGAACGGGATCATTACAGTGTCATTGAACCAACCAATGTGTAGCTTTAATTCGTCAATTGAATAAACTGAAGACGACAACAACGTTCGGGATGTTTTATACAATGTGATTTAACAAATAAATAAATGTGACAACAACAACAGATACTGGGGGTTGCAGGTGAACGCATTATTATTACAACGAACACGGACGCTTCCCAGTTTAAAAAAAAAAGAACGACGAGCTAACGTTATTAGCATGTTAGCTAAAGGGGAAAGAAGACCCGATTCGCCCGTCGTACGACGGGGTCTCGCGCAGATAAAAGAGCCGATCTGCAAGCTCACGTTGCGTCGAGCGCGAGGCGAGTTGTGAGCTTTGAGATCTGCTGCTCAACACCGCGGTACGACGGGAGTGGGGTGTGTGTACATTTTGAAGCAGATACGGTAGATAGCATCGCTCGAGCGGCAGCTCAGCTCACAACCGACCGACATAAACAACACGCAACTATCTCCTTCTTATTAAAAACAGCCCCGTTCCTTGACTAGACGAAAAACTTGGAAATGTAGATAAAATAAAACATGCACTTTAGTCCTCAATAGCAGCCATTAACAAGCTTATAATCCTTGCAGGTTGTTAAACGGCCGGGGATCATCAGAGGGGGGAGCGGCTATGGCTGGGGCAGCCAGAGCAGCAGACCAGGCAAGGCAAGCGACTGATCGCTGCCTTCGGACGTTTTCCCTTCAAAAATGTGCGCCATTACAAAATACACCGTCCCGACCACCACGACAACAACAACAACCGGCTAAAAAACTAAAGCGCAATAAGTATACTAAACAAACAAAAAAACAATTAAAAAAGTACCATGATCCCACCGGTGTGTGTGTGTGTTTGTTTGTGTTCGGTTTAATACCTGCCGTTAGTTGAAGTAACGAGGAGAAGGGGGAGCGGTTACTTCTCTCCCGCTGCCGCTCGAGCTCCGGGTCCGGTGGAATCCGCCGCTGCGCTGCGGTAACATCACGTATCATGGACGCCGCCGCGCGAGCGACCAGTGTTGCCAGAGTTTGTGAGATAAATAAGCAATTGCATCCAGGTCTATGAAAACTAAGCTCAAAAGAAGCGACTAGGCCAGAGCCCAGAGGTTTTCATTCGATCAGTGGCCCGCCAGGTCCGGGGACCACCAGTGGTCCTTGACTACTTAAAGGAGGTTCCAGGTGGTCCGCCTCAGCTACATGATGGAGAGGGAATTGGTGTGGGAAGCTGTGACGCGAATTTAACTCTTGACAAGAGTTAAATTATTGTTAAACATCTGCATTACTTAATTTACAAGAAGTCTACACAATTAGAGAATGTAGAAGAACAAGAACAAAATAACAATCGGGTCTGAGAGGCTAAATCTCCTCCAGTGGCTCAAATGCTAACAAAATAATGGACCTTGATATGAAAAGGGTTGAAAACCACTGGACTAGGTAGATCTACATTGGGTTCCCCAATAGGCGGCCCGCGGGCCATTTGCGGCCCACAGAGCGCCCCCTTGTGGCCCTTTTTTTTTTTTTTTTTAAGGGTCCCAGATATAAATGGCATTAATTGGGGGTCAGTAGCCTATGCATGTCAAACTGGGCATCCTTTTCAAATGGGGTCTTGCCCTGAAAATGAATTTTCAGGGCAAGACCTCGACCTCGCGCGTGCAGAGTTGCAGACTCGGCCCCCAGCCTGGTACGCTAGTCAAAATATGGCCCTTGAGGAAAATTAATTGGGGAACCCAATCTACAAGCTCACAACGCCGTGGTGTGATGCGTTGTGACCTTGTAGATCTGCTATTTTCAAAACGATAATGGAAAAAAATGTGACAACACAAATCTTTTAAGGGGGTTCCTGGCACAAAATATGTTTAGATGTAGAATCCTTGGAAAAATGCATTAATCTGGAGGTCTTTGACAAGACATGGAAATGTGTACTCACTGTACTGGTTTAAAACAACATTATGAAACAAGCTCAAAATAAACAACTACACTTTAGAAACAATTTAAGCCCCCAAAAAACCGCAACCCGCAATTAACTACCAATATTTACAAGCAACTTTACAGGAAAAACAAGCCCAAAGTTGCCTATAATAAGCGGACATGGCAACACTGACGGCACAGGGCGCTTGTTTATGTAGTACGACGGTGTCGCTCGCTCGAAACCACAGATCTACAAGCTGCGCGTGACGCATTGTTCGCATGTAAGTCGATAATGTAGATCAGTAGATCTGTTGCAAGGAGGGGGGCGTTCGTTGGCGTTGGGTTCTTTATGGAGAGTGACACTCGCGAGATCATATCGAGCTGTCCCGTTCAAAGGCACAGCGGAAACTGGAAGACATTCCGGCTCAAATATAAGAATGGTCTCTGTTTGGCCTTATGTGGTTTTATACTATGCACACACACACACACACACACACACACACACACACACACACACACACACACACACACACACACACACACAAAACGTTTAAAATAGGCTACGGCAAATAGTTGTATCTATTATAAAGTGGGTGAGCAGATGATCGAGCCACTTCGAGGTAAGAAACCCGCTTGGCTTAGGCCTACTACAACTTGAAACTTAAAAATCACACCCGTGTGAAGTGAGTGGTGCAACTCCGTGTGGGGGTCTTGTGGGTCCCCGGAATTTCCAGACCCACAGGAACGAGCCCAGGGTGGCGGCCTGGTTCCGGCGAGCCGCCCAGCGTCCGAAACGGTTGAGAAATGACAGAGTTAGCGTGTGGGGGTCCCCGAGGGGTCCCCGGAACATCCAGACCCCCAGGGACAGGGTCTGGCCGGTTCCGGCGAGCCGCCCCGCGTCCGAAACGGTCTGGCTACCTCAGAGTAAGAATGAACCTTGTTAAGACAGCTTAAACAAAAATGCAAGTTTATTTAAAATAAATAAATAAAGTTTCAGTTTAAAATAGAGAATGAAATGAAAGTTCCCTGACCTTTTGAAATACTCCCCCAACTCAAGTTATGGGGTCTCCCGGCTTTCAGAGCCAACATGGCGTCTGCCTGACGTCTGCTTCATTCAGAAAAATATCTACCAATCCGAATGCGCCCTCCCCTCCCCTCTCCGTTCGTATCTAGGCAACAAGACAAACCTCCGACGTTCTACTGGCACTAGGTTTTATTCCTCCGCAAGGTATTGCATCAGATCAGAAGCCCAAATAGTACTTACTTTCATCTTACTTTTCACCTTTTTTTTTGGTGTAGATACAAACTGGGATTTAGTGATGAAATGACAATAATAATTATTATTATAATAATAATCGTGCAAAATGAATTACAAATTAGTGAGAATATTAATATTTTAATAGAAGAATTATCACTCATAATATAGATGTAATGATGGATCTATAGATTTGGCACAAGTACATTCCAGAGATGGATGATTGATTGATTGATTGATTGATTGATTGATTGATTGATTGATTGATTGATTGATTGATTGATTGATTGATTGAAAATGTTATAAATGGAAGGACTGTAATCTATAATCTTTAGGAAGTATATCAATAATTTGTTCCCACTATAGGTCACAATGA